>NW_026758321.1:0-741 GCF_022355385.1 Mustela nigripes
GTCATCATCTCTTCCCTACCTCAGTTTTCAGGCTTCAGAACCTAGCCTTATCTCCAATCACTGCCCAGGGGTGACTGTGATGCAGAAATGAGAACACATCCTTACCCATGGCAAGAAACCTTGTTTTTGGCATGTTGTCCAACGTTCAGTGTAGGAGAAACCAGCATTCACCCTGAGGCCCCACCCATTCTTGAGTGGGACGAGGGCATAAACACGCATTGTGACCCTCAGCGTGAGTCCTGTCCTCTAGTACGTCCTCTCTGTGGCTGGACAATTAGATGTCCTAATGGGCTTGACAAGTCCTTAAGCCCCATATTTAACCAGATTTCTGGTTGTCCAGTCGCCTCTCCCTAGTGATCTACTCTGGAATCCCTCATTTGGTGGGACATCTGAGGTTGAAAAACAAAACAAAACAAATCAAAAACAACAGAACAACGGACTTCTTCCATCGGAATTCTTCCATCCCACAGAAGGACCTCAAACTCTTTGGACGGGGCCAAACCCCCAGAGAGTAAGACTCGTCCATTTCCCATGAAGTCACCCGGAAATTTCACGACCATGAGCGACACGATATCCAGAGATAAAAATTTGAGCAAGAGCCTCACACTTGCCCTTTTTTCATATCCCAAAGAGTTCTCCTCATGGTCTGGAGATCAGTCCTGCCATCCCTATGACCCGAATCATAAGCCGAGTTTGTGTTTTCAGACAACTGTCCAAACAGCCCTGGCCTACACACCCTAG
>NW_026758321.1:841-1067 GCF_022355385.1 Mustela nigripes
CATATCCCAAAGAGTTCTCCTCATGGTCTGGAGATCAGTCCTGCCATCCCTATGACCCGAATCATAAGCCGAGTTTGTGTTTTCAGACAACTGTCCAAACAGCCCTGGCCTACACACCCTACAGGCTCAGGTCCCTGGAGCCGACCTGACGACTGTGCTTGCCCTCTCCAAGGGAATTGTATGTGCCCATTCCAATGGCCACAACCCTACTAAGAGGATAAACCTC
>NW_026758322.1:0-1066 GCF_022355385.1 Mustela nigripes
CTCACATAGCTTTTTTAAACACTGCCTTGACACTACAGGGCAAGCAACCATTTCTTCTCATTTTACAAACAAAAGTCACAAATCACTGCTAAAATGGAGAGAAATACTGAGATGCTCCCATGTCTGGTGCCCCCTGAATGTGTGAAGTTCTGAACACGATTTCTAGCATACTGTAATTTGACTTGTTCCATCAGAATTTGGTTTGAAGTGTTTGCCTTCTGCTTGGGTCGTGATCCCAGGGTCCTAGGATGGAACTTTGTGATGGGCTCACTGATCAGCGGGGAGTCTGCTTCTCCCTTTGCCCCTCTCCCTACCCCCGACCCTGCTTATGCTTTCTCCCTCACTCTCTCTCTTTCTCAAATTAGACAATAAAATCTAAAAAAAAAAAAAAAAGAATTTAGTTTGATGAAATATTACCTGTCTTTTCATGGCTACCCAATTTCTTACTGCATCCATTTCTGTAACATTTTCTGTTGTCTAAAAAAAAAAAAACAAAAAACACCTCACAGTACAGCTGTTCCTCATAAGTTAATTTTCTTCCTCATTTTTTTGGTGAACATTATACAGCAAACATTGTGCAAAATTGGGAACTTAATGTATGAGATTTTTTTTCAGGGCAGGAAATTATGACAAATACTAACTAAATAACAGGACTCTCACAAGGTTACTAATTATGTGGAAAAGAAAATGACCAGAAGGACCTTTCTGGAAGAAAATTATTGTTTTTTTTTTTTTCTCTTTAAAGTAAGCATGACTAAACCTAAGCTCAATTTAGTCCTCTAAATATACACATAAAATATGAAATCATTCAGCAGAAACTAGCCTCTTTCTAGCTGGTAATAGACTTCTTTAGAAGTGGGATTTGAAAACATTGTTCTAGCAGTAATTCACCACCAGATTGATGAATACTGGAAATATGTTTGCAGTCTAATGAAATTTTGAGATAACACAGCATTTCAAGTCATGCTATTTGAGTTTATTTTGAATGCATTTCTATATTCTATTTGCTTATCAAAATAGTCCTTCAATCTTCACAATAATGAGTATAGGCAATTGTCTGGTTAGC
>NW_026758323.1:0-1066 GCF_022355385.1 Mustela nigripes
CACAGCATCTTTTCATATCATTATTGCCATCTCTATATCTTCTTCAGTGAGGTGTCTGTTCCAGTCCTTCCCAATTTTTCAATCAGGTCGTTCATTTTCTTATGTTTCAGTTTTAGTATCATATATATATATATATATATATATATATATATATTCACAGACCTGTACCCCTGGGGATAAAAATATATTTTTATAAAAAGTAATAATAATTAAATATATATGTGTATATATATATTTAGTATCATATATATATACATATATATATTTAATTATTAATATAATAATAAGGCATTAATATAAAAATATATTAATAAATATTTTATAAAAATAATAACAATTAAATATATATGTGTATATATATGATACTAAATATATATATATATATATACATATATATATATTTAATTATTATTATTTTTTATAAAAATATATTTTTATCCCCAGGGGTACAGGTCTGTGAATCACCAGGTTTACACACTTAACAGCACTCACCATAGCACATACCCTTCCCAAAGTCCATAAATGCACCCCCCTTCTCCCAACCCTCCTCCCCTCGGAAACCCTCAGTTTGTTTTGTGATATTAAGAGTCACCTATGGTTTGTCTCCCTCCCAAACCCATCTTGTTTCATTTATTCTTCTACCCCCTTAACCTCCATGTTGCATCTCTACTTCCTCATATCAGGGAGATCATATGATAGTTGTCTTTCTCCACTTGACTTATTTCACTAAGCATGATACCCTCTACTTCCATCCAAGTCATCGCAAATGGCAAGATTTCATTTATTTGATGGCTACACAGTATTCCATTCTGTATATATACCCTATCTTCTTTATCCATTCATCTGTTCATGGACATCTAGGTTCTTTCCATAGTTTGGCTATTATACACATTGTTGCTATAAACATTCGGGTGCACGTGCTCCTTCGGATCACTACGTTTGTATCTTTAGGGTAAATACCCAGTGGTGCAATTCTTGGGTCATAGGGCAGTTCTATTTTCAACATTTTGAGGAACCTCCATACTGTTTTCCAGAGTGGTTGCACCAGCTTGCATTCCCACCAACG
>NW_026758324.1:0-1066 GCF_022355385.1 Mustela nigripes
CTTCCAATCCAGGAGCATGGAACATTTTTCCATTTCCTTGTGTCTTCATCAATTTCTTTCATGAGTACTTTATAGTTTTCTGAGTATAGATTCTTTGCCTCTTTGGTTAGGTTTATTCCTAGGTATCTTATGGTTTTGGGTACAACTGTAAATGAGATTGACTCCTTAATTTCTTTCTTCTGTCTTGTAAAGAAATGCAACTGATTTCTGTGCATTGATTTTATATCCTGACACTTTACTGAATTCCTGTACAAGTTCTAACAGTTTTGGCGTGGAGTCTTTTGGGTTTTCCACATATAGTATCATATCATCTGCGAAGAGCGATAGTTTGACTTCTTCTTTGCTGATTTGGATGCCTTTAATTTCCTTTTGTTGTCTGATTGCTGAGGGTAGGTCTTCTAGTACTATGTTGAATAATAATGGACATCCCTGTTGAATGATAATGGACATCCCTGCTGTGTTCCTCACCTTAGCGGAAAAGCTTTCAGTTTTTCCCCATTGAGAATAATATTTGCGGTGGGTTTTTCACAGACGGCTTTGATGTTATTGAGGTATGTGCCCTCTATCCCTAAACTTTGAAGATTTTTGATCAGGAAGGGATACTGTACTTTGTCAAATGTTTTTTCAGTATCTATTGAGAGTATCTTATGGTTCTTGTTCTTTCTTTTATTAATGTGTTGTATCACATTGATTGATTTGTGGATGTTAAACCAACCTTGCAGCCCTGGAATAAATCCCACTTGGTCATGGTGAATAATCTTTGAATGTACTGTTGAATCCTATTGGCTAGGATTTTGATGAGAATTTTCGCATCTGTGTTCATCAAGGATGTTCTGTAGTTCTCTTTTTTTGATGGGATCCTTGTCTGGTTTTGGGATCAAGGTGATGCTGGCCTCATAAAATGAGTTCGGAAGTTTTCCTTCCATTTCTATTTTTTGGAACAGTTTCAGGAGAATAGGAATTAGTTCTTCTTTAAATGTTTGGTAGAAATCCCTTGGGAAGCCATCTGGCCTTGGGCTTTTGTTTGTTTGGAGATTTTTGATGACTGTTTCAATCTCCTTACTGC
>NW_026758325.1:0-1066 GCF_022355385.1 Mustela nigripes
ATGAGTCTGCGTCTTCTATCAACACCCAAGAAACCACGGCAGACTCATTCACCAGCATTCAAATAAGGGAAAATAATCTCAGATGCTTTATATTTTTTGATAGTGTTACCTACTTCTGAACATATGACTGAACACATATAAAGCTGGAGCCATGACCATTTAGAGCTTCTTCTGTGGAAGAACTATGCATTCACTAGTAAACAAAAGTAGTTTCACCTTTTTTTTTTTCCCTCCTGGACACCATTTCCTCTCTCACACTGTTGCTCAAATTGGATGGAGTCTAAGGTCCTTTGAGGAAATTTTTGTTTAATGACTCAAAATAAAATAGGAAGAGTCTAAAGTGCTAAAAATAATTCTAGATAAAAGGTATAATATCATGCCAGAAAGGATAGTAATTTTATCTCACAACTGCCTGTTCACCCCTTATTTGTTCATTAACTAATCTCCAAATTCCTGACTAAATCCCTTTTGTAAGCCAGAATGTGAGCTAAAAACTGGGATTTTAAAAAAGTTTTCATTTGAAATCCAGTTAGTTAACATATATGGTTGTATTAGTTTCATGTGTACAATATAACATATAGCACTCAGTGCTCATCATTACAAGTGTTTTAATTAACCCCCATCACTTATTTAATCCATCACTCCTTTCAGATCCCCTCAAATAACCATCAGTTTGCTCCCCGTAATGAAATGTCTGTTTCTTGCTTTGTTTCTCTCTCTATGTCTTATTATTTTCCCCTGTGCTTGTTTGTTTTGTTTCTTTTATTCCATATATGAGTGAAGGTATTTGTCTTTCTCTGACAGACTTATTTCACTTTTAGCATTATACTGTCTAGTTCCATCCACGTCATTGCAAATGGCAAGATTTCAGTCTTTTTTATGGCAGAATAATATTCCATTGTATATACATACCACTTATTCTTTATTTATTCATCAATTGATGGATAATTGGGCTCCTTTGTTGTTTGTTGTTTTTGTGTCTTTTTTTGTTTATATATACTATGGTGTGAATGTTTATGTCTCCCAAAATCATATTATGAAATCTAACTCTGGAAGTGATAGTATT
>NW_026758326.1:0-1066 GCF_022355385.1 Mustela nigripes
AATTCTCTCAAAGCTAGGGTAACTGAGACAGAAGATAGAATTAGTGAACTTGAGAACAAACAGATAGAGAGAAAGGATCAGGAGGAAGCCTGGAACAAACGGCTTAGAAGCCATGAGAACAGAATCGGGGAAATAAATGATGCCATGAAACGTTCCAACGTCAGAATTATTGGAATCCCTGAAGGGGAGGAGAAAGAAAGAAGTCTAGAAGATATAGTGGAATAAGTTCCTCATGAAAATCTTCCCAATCTCGCGAATGGAACCAGCGTTCATGTACTAAAGGCTGAACGGTCTCCACCTAAGATTATAGATTCCAAAAAAAAAACATCAAGGCACCTGATAGTCAAATTGAGGAATCATAATTGTAGATACAATCTCTTGAAAGCCGTTAGGACAAAGAGGCTCCTTACTTACAGAGGAAAGCCCATCAGAATAACGTCAGACCTGTCCACAGAGACCTGGCAAGCCAGAAAGGGCTGGCAAGATATATTCAGGGAACTAAATGAGAAGAACATGCAGCCAAGAATACATTACCCAGCAAGACTGACATTCAAAATGGATGGAGAGATAAAGAGTTTCCAACACCGGCAAGGCTTAAAAGACTATGCAACTACCAAGCTGACACTGCAGGAAATATTAAGGCAGGTTCTATAAAAGAGGAAAAATCCTAAGAATAGCATTGAACAGAAATATAGAGACAATCTACAGGAAGAAAAACTTCAAAGGTAACACAATGTCAATAAAAACGTATCTATCAATAATCACTCTCAATGTGAATGACCTAAATGCACCCATAAAACGACACAGGGTTGCAGATTGGATAAAATGACAGGACCCATCCATATGTTGTCTACAAGAGACCCATTTTGAACCTGAAGATACACCCAGACTAAAAGTGAAGGGATGTAGAAGCATCTTTCACGACAATGGGCCTCAAAAGAAGGCTGAGGTAGTGATTCTCATATCAGACAAATTAGATTTTAAACTAAAGACTGTAGTCAGAGATACAGAAGGACACTACATCATTCTTAAAGGGACTATCCACCAAGATGATCTAACAATTGTA
>NW_026758327.1:0-1066 GCF_022355385.1 Mustela nigripes
GGAATCCCTCATTTGGTGGGACACCTGAGGTTGAAAAACAAAACAAAACAAATCAACAACAACGGAACAACGGACTTCTTCCATCCCCCAGAATGACCCCAAACTCTTTGGACGGGGCCAAACCCCCAGAGAGTAAGACTCGTCCATTTCCCATGAAGTCACCCGGAAATTTCACGACCATGAGTGACACGATATCCAGAGACAAAAACTTGAGCCAGAACCTCACACTCGCCCTTTTTCATATCCCGAAGAGTTCTCCTCATGGTCTGTAGATCAGTCCTGCCATACCTATGACCCGAAACATACATCGAGTTTGTGTTTTAAGACAACTGTCCAAACAGCCCTGGCCTACACACCCTACAGGCTCAGGCCCCTGCAGCCAAACCTGACGACTGTGCTTGTCCTCTCCAAGGGAATTGTATGTGCCCATTCCAATGGCCACAACCCTACTAATAGGATTAACCTCCAAAGTCCCTGAGGCCATCCCAATATTTGTGGATTCCCAGGACAAACAGGGGCAATCTGGGCCCATCTGAGCAGCAACCTCCACTCAGAACTGTAGACTGATGACCCCAGAGGTAAAAAGGAACGAACAGGCCCCAGGGACCTATCAGATCCATTGCTTTGGTGTCCAGGCATCTCTCCTCAGAGGTCTGGATTTCAATAACAGCATATTGCTGTTTCTTGACTCACCCATCAGACAAATCTCATCTACACATGGGAATCTTGCACGATGGAGCTGTGTGAAAGCCTCCCTTTAGGAGAACCCTTCAGGCCCCAGTGCCACCGCTTCATCCCAAGGTCTCCATAGACACAAAATCATATTAGGACACATCCACGGGAGAGTTCATTTCAACTCAGTGTCCTCGTTTGCTCCCCCAGATCCAGCAGATCTAACCTGTCTGTTGCTTGGAGACAATTGGAATGCGAGGTGGGCTACCGAGACATCCATCCTTAGAACCCTGCTTGGAATCGTTGTCTTCAGCCAACCAACAGGTCTCAATTGTCATGCAGAAGAATCTTTGCAGTTGGGATCTTCTCACAACTCCCATCGTGGGAAAACCCC
>NW_026758328.1:0-1066 GCF_022355385.1 Mustela nigripes
AAAGAAATAAAAATAAAAACATGATAAAGGAAGAATGAGTTAAAAGGAAAGAAATTTTGAAAGATGAGATCAGATATAAATGAAATAAGACACAACAGAGAAAATCAATATATACAAAAGCTAATTCTTTTTTTTTTTTTATTTGACAGAGATCACAAGTAGGCAGAGAGAAAGAAGCCAGAGAGAGAGGAGGAAGCAGGCTCCCGAGAAGTGGAGAGCCCGATGCGGGGCTCGATCCCAGGACCCTGGGATCATGACCTGAGCTGAAGGCAGAGGCTTTAACGCACTGAGCCACCCAGGCGCCCAAGCTAATTCTTTTTTTAAAAAAAGATTTTATTTTATTATTTGTCTGACAGAGACAGATCACAAGTAGGCAGGAGGCAGGCAGAGAGAGAGGAAGGGAAGCAGGCTCCCTGCTGAGCAGAGAGTCTGATCAGGGGCTTGATCCCAGGACCCTGAGATCATGACCTGAGCCAAAGGCAGAGGCTTTAACCCACTGAGCCACTCAGGTGCCCCAAAAGGTAATTCTTTAAAGAGATGAGCAATTGACAATTTTTTGGCTATTCTTACCAAAAATAAGATAAAAATACCAAATTGTGAAAAATCTGGAATGAAAGAGAGGCATTCCTATTAGCCTTATAGAAATAAAAAGAATTAAATTGCAATACGAGGAACAATTGCATGCTAATAAATTAGAAAACTAAAGAAATTTGGCAGGTTCCTAGAAAGACTCAAATTCCTTAATCTTGGGGTGCCTGGGTGGCTCAGTGGGTTAAGCCTCTGCCTTCAGCTCAGGTCATGATCCCAGGATCCTGGGATCGAGCCCCGCATTGGGCTCTCTGCTCGGCAGGGAGCCTGCTTCTCCCTCTCTATCTGCCTGACTCTCTGTCTACTTCTGCCTACTTGTGATTTCTCTCTCTGTCAAATAAATAAATCTTTAAAAAAAAATTCCTTAATCTTAACCCCAAAGTAGAAAATCTGAATGGAACTTAAACAAGTAAAATAATCGAACAGGTAATCCAAAAACTTTCCATAAAGAAAAATCTGGGACCATATCGCACATTGG
>NW_026758329.1:0-1066 GCF_022355385.1 Mustela nigripes
TATCCCCCTGTGCTGCAGCCATGCCAAGGTCCGATGCCTCATCTATGGGCTGCCTACAAGAGACCCACTTCAAAATTAAGGCACATGCACCCATGAAAAGACATTTCATGTAAGTGAAAACCAAGAGAAGCTGTTGTAGTTAGACTCAGACAAAATAGACTTTAAAATAAAGGCTGTAACAATAGACAAAGAGGGGCATTATATAATGATAAAGTGGTCAATCCAGCAAGAAGATGCAACATTTATAAATACTTATGCACAAAATATGAGAGTGCTACAAGACAGACAGCAAATATTAATAGACCTGAAGGGAAGAATTAACACAAGAAAATATAATATACTACAATACAAGTAGACAACTTGAACTCCCCCTTACATCAATGGATGGATCATCCAATTAGGAAATACATAGGGAAATATCAGTCTTAAACAGCACGTTAGACCACATGGACTTAAAAGACATGTACAGGACTTTCCATCCGAAAGTAGCAGAACATATACTCTTCTCAAGAGCATATGGGACATTCTTCAAGATGTATCACATGCTAGGCCACAAAACAAGTCTCAGTATATTGAAGAAGACTGAAATCATATCAAGCATCATTTCCAACAACAGCAGTATGAAATTAGAACTCAATTACAGGAATAAAACTGGAAAAATTATTAATATGTGGAAATTAAACGTGCTATTGGACAACCAATTGGCAATTAAAGAAGTCAAAAGAGAAATGAAGAAATACCTAGAGACAAATGAAAATAGAAATGAGACCTATCAAGGGCACCTGGTGGCTCAGTCAGTTAAGCATCTGCCTCTGGCTCAAGTCATGATATTGGGGTCCTGAGATCAAGCCCCACATCAGGGTCCCTCCTTCTCACTCTCCCTCTGCCCTTTCCCCACTTGTGCACTCACACACATTCTATTTCTCAAATAAATAAATTAATAAAATCTTTAAAAAACTTTAGGAAAAATCGAAATGAGACATATCAAAATCTATGAGATGCAGGAAAAGCAGTTATAAGAGGGAATTTTGTAACAACCCAAACCTACCTCAAAAATAAAGAAAAA
>NW_026758330.1:0-1066 GCF_022355385.1 Mustela nigripes
CTACTTAGGTTGACTCCCCTAAGTAGTGTGTGTGGGTAGAGAAAAGGTCCAGGGTGGAGACTCAAGGTAAGTGTTCCTCGAATTAGCAAATAAAAATAAAGGAGTGCCAACTGAATTTGAACTTCAGATAAACAAATATGTTTATGAGACTGATGTGCTGCCTATTGTGCTAAGGAGGCACCTACAATAAATATTTTTAAAGGATATGTTACATGAAATACTGGGGACATACTTATGCCAAAAGAATCACTTATTATTTATCTGAAATTCAGATTTAATTGGCCATTGCATTTAATTTGACAATCCTACCTAGGGTACTACTTCCTTGTTTAGATGAGATGTGGAGAAGGATAAGGAGCAAAGAGAATGTTCCATTTAGTGTGACTATGTAACCTATCTTGCCAGAATGCAATGTCATAAAAAAAAAATTTATAATGCTCACAAATTCTATGGGTCAGGGATTTGGACAGGGGATAGTGGACATGGCTTTCCTCTACTCCTTACTCTAATCCTGGGATTCTTGCCAGCGTGGTGTCTGGGTTCCAATGGTGAGAAAGAAAATGCATGTGCATGTAAGCAAAGGAGAAAAAGAGATTCAGATAGAGAGAGAGAGAGACTTTATAACTCAAATTTCCTGATTCCAGGTAACTTTGATTCATTCTACAAGAAGCTCCCCCATGCCTTGCCCTATATTCTGGACTGTACAGTAGGGATAGGAGGAAAGCTCTTGTTTATTTTTCAAGCATTTATGGACCAGACCCTGTGCAGGGCATTGGGAACACAAAGGGGCTTAGCCCTGGCCCCTGCTGTCCAAGCACTTACAGTATGGGTGGGTATGTGCTGGTGAAGACAGACATATCGGGAGAATCAGGGCTTGGCATCCCCATCAAACCCTATCCTGGCTTTGGGAGGAGAAGATGTGAAAATGTAAGTTATTTTTAAATAATCTAGCAGGTGACTTAGGATCAGACAGGCTGAAACAGATAGCAGGAACAGGTGGAACCTGGGAGAGGGAGTGATTGTTCTGGGTTGGATTAGTTTGGAAAGATTTTCTACAAGAGAAGCA
>NW_026758331.1:0-1066 GCF_022355385.1 Mustela nigripes
ATTGGGGCCTAGGGGCATGGCAATCCCAATATGCTGTCTCTCCATTCAGCCACTGAGAGGCCTTACCTGAGGACTGGGCTCAGGCTGAGGGTCACAATGTGTTTTTGTGACCAATGTGGCCCGCAGCATGGGCGGGGCCTCATGGGCCACACTGGTTTCAAGTACACTGAACCTTGGACAACATGCCAACAACAAGGTTTCTTGCCAAGGGGAAAAAGTTCTGATTCTGAATCATTTTCAAACTCGGGCCGTGATTGGAGATAAGGTCTAGGTTCTGACCTGATAACCGAGATTGAGAAGAGATGACGACCTAAGGCCATGGCGGGTCCATTGTGCTCAGTGTGCGGCCAGCTCTCTGGGTGGGGCCAGGAGGTCCAGGCTCAGGCTGTGTCAGAAAGGGCATTAGTGCCCAGGTGAGCCTATATAGTTGTGGTACAGCCGAATGGCGTGACCCGTTGATCCTCGTTTGGGGTTTCTAGTTAGCCCCAGAGGGCAATGTTTTTATTCTGGAGGGCAGGCAGAGTGCTGCATTGTCGTTCTGGATTGCCAAACTGGAGGGCTTGTGGGCCAGTAGTCTGAGGACGGAAGTCTGAGAAACCAAGCTAGGTCTAGGTTTCTGTGTGAGGATATGGCAGGCACAATCTACAGACCTGAATCGAGATCTCGTGCATCTGAAGTCAGGGCAAGGATCAGAGGATCGCTCAGGTTGGACATTCTGTCCCTGATGGCTCCTTCTTGAAGGGGGGGGTGGATCACGATGCCATGGGTGTTTTCCCACGATGGTAGTTGTGAGAAGCTCCCAACTGCAAAGATACTTCAGCAGTACAATTGAGACCTGTTGATTGGCTCCAGGACAACGATTCCGAGCAGGGTTCTAAGGATGGATGGCTGGGTAGCCCACCTCGCATTCCAATTGTCTCCACGCAACAAGACAGGTTAGATCTGCTGGATGTGGGGGAGCAACCGAGGAGGCTGAGTTGAAATGGTCTCTCCCGTGAATGTAGCCTAATATGATTTTGTGTCTATGGAGACCTTGGAATGAAGCGGTGGCACTGGGGCCCTGAAG
>NW_026758332.1:0-1066 GCF_022355385.1 Mustela nigripes
AATCATCCATGTATTTGCAATTTATTGCAATAAAGCCTTTATCAATAAACTTCCCTGTGCACATGGTGGTAAAATTGCTGGTGAAAACCAGCCAGATCTATTACAAGCTTTCTCATGGCTTCTAGGTAACCCAAGTGAGCCTTTATTGATACTGGGAAGGGATAAAGCAGGGAAGGGATAAAGAGTGATGTAAGAATTGGCTAGACAAAAGTAATGACTCTCATTACAGAGTGAGTATTTTAAAGCAAAAGAGCCTGTTGGGAATATTGTTTTATAAAATAGTGGTTTTTTTATTAACTTTTTAAAATTCAATTAGTTAGCATATAGTGTACCATTAGTTTCAAATGTAGATTTCAGTTATTCATCCATAGCATATAATAGCTAATGCTCAGTACTTATTGTTATAGCTTCTTGAAAGCAGAGTTTTAACCCACTGTGCCACCCAGGTGCCCTTGAAAGCAGAATTTTAGATCATATTTTCTGATTACTTCCATGTAGTACAACACTTTCCTGCTAGCAACCTTCAAAACATACTGTTTGTTAGAGGAATTTCTTTAATAATAAATAAATAGGAATTTATTTAAATTTATAAATACATAAAATAAATAGGTATTTATTTAAATTTATTTAAATATTGCACACTGTTTCATTGTTCATAAATAAGGTGATGATATTATAGCCATTAGTTGGTAGCACTGATATATCACTTTCTTTTTACTTCTTAGTGCATTTTCTTTACAAAAAATAGATATATATTTTAAAAGAATCTGAATCTGTGGCAAACTTTTAAAAAACCCTATACAGTAAAGTTTATCATTTTAAGTAATCTCAATTATCTTCCTCAATTGTGATAGTATATCCTTCTATCTAGGCCAGATATTGTATGAGGGCTTTGAAGAGACATACTTTTCTAAATTTCACTTTTCTCATCTGCAAAATGCTAATCATGATCCTACAATAAAATACACTTACAATTTTTTGATGAAAATTTATTTATTTATTTTAAGATTTTATTTCTTTATCAGAGAGAGTGGGCGAGAGAGCAAGCACAGGCAGACAGAATGGC
>NW_026758333.1:0-1066 GCF_022355385.1 Mustela nigripes
GCATTGTGGCTCCAGTACTGCCAAACTGGAGCACTTGTGGGCCAGGAGTGTGAGGACAGAAGTCTGAGAACACAAGCTAGCCTTAGGTTTCGGGGCGAGGGAATGGAAGGCACCCTCTATGGAGCTGAATTGAGACCTCATGCATCTGAAGTCAGGGCGAGGATCAGACGTTGGCTCAGTTTGGTGTTTCTGTCCATGATGGCCCCTTCATGAAGGGAGGGGAGCATCATGAGGCCATGGAATTTTTCCCACAATGGGACTTGTGAGATGCTCCAAACCACAAGGTTTCCTTCTACAGGACAATTGAGACTGTTGGATGGCTCCAAGACGTCTCATACGGAATGACTCCAGAGCACGGTTCTAAGGGTGTATACCTGGGCAGCCTTCCTCGCATTGACTAGTCTCCTAGCGACAAGACAGGTTCGATCTCCTGGCTCTGTGGGAGCAACTGAGGGGCATGAGTTGAAATGGACTCTCCTGAAGGTGGGTTCTAATTTGTGTTTGTGTCCATGAGGACCTTGGAATGTGGCGGAGGCACTGGATTCCTGAAGGATTCTCATAATCGGAGGTTTTGAGACATCTCCAAAGGACAAGTTTCCCATGTGGAGATGAGATTTGTTCCTATGGGTGCCTCAGGAAACCCTCATATGCCGGAATTGGAAACCAGGCCTCTGAGTAGAGATGCCTGGAAACCAAAGCAATGGATCAAATTACGGCCTAGGGGCCTGTCTGGTTCAATCTTCTTCTCTGGGAACTTCTGTCTACAGGTCTGAGTGGAGGTTGTTGCTCAGCATGTGTCAGATCGTCCCTGTTTATCCTGGTGGCCTACACTATTGGGATGGCCTTGGGGACTTTGGAGATCTTTCCTAATTTGTACGGTTGTGGCCAATGGAATGGGCTGAATTCCATTTGAGGGGGCACACACAGTCGTGAGGTGTGGCTCCACGGGCCCCAGTCTGTAGGGTGTTTGGTCACAGCTGAGGGGACAGAAGTCTGAAAACACAAACTCGGCTTAGGTTGGGGATGTAGGTATGGCAGACACGATCTACAGACCATGTAAATCTCT
>NW_026758334.1:0-1066 GCF_022355385.1 Mustela nigripes
TTGGAAGTAAAGTGAAAAGAGTCTAATGCAAAACTAAGACCCCAAAATTTTTTCAAAGATTTTAAATCTCTGCACCAAATATGGGGCTTGAACTCACACCCCCAAGATCAAGAGTCACATACATTACTGACTGCTCTGAGCAGGTGCTCAAATCTTAAAATAAGTTCATTTTCAACAAAATGTTATCTATATTGTAGTACAGTCTTGGAATGCGGAACCTCAAATAACTCAGAAAATGAAGAACAAAATTCAAACCACTAAGAGTTGCTAAAATTGATCTCTGCTGTCATCCTCTTTGCCACACATTTGTATTTAATTTTTATACTTTTATTTTTCTGATTGTTTCAGATTTTTCCTCCATAAGATAACTGTAAGTCACATCTTAGTAGAAAGACTCTTAACCCTTCCCTCATCTTAACACTCCATAATATTTTTAAAAATTTTATTTCTGTATTTGAGAGGGAGAGAGAGCAAGAGAGCAAGAGCACAAGAGTAGGGAGAGGGAGAAGCAGACTCCCCACTGATCAGGAAGCCAAGCATGTGGCTCAATCCCAGCATCCCAGGATCACGACCCAAGCCAAAGGCACTTAACTGAGCCACCCAGGTGCCCATGTACTCCATAATTTTTAAAGAAGTTTTAGGAATACCATATTGACTTATGTAGGTCTGAGCCAATAAATGCTTACCAAAATAAGACATTGAAAATAAGACTCTAATTAATGAATCTATAAATGCTGATTCTATTGCCATAAGCCTTTTTCTGAATTACAAATGTCTTATGCTAATTTGAATTTCAGTCTGAGGAGAAATGATTCACAAGATTAAGAAATCACATCTCTCAGTAAAAAAGAAAAATAGTAGTGGGGAAAAATTTAGTGAGATGATTCATATATTTTTGGATAAAAAAAATACTTTAACCTGACAGTGTTACAATCCTTTGTTACTTCCCACAAAATAAGAGAATATACTAAGCAATGAAAACAACCAAAAAACTTGCTGGAGTTTCAGTGATGCTGAGTTGGGAAGAACTCCTTTCCTTTAAATATGACTGGAAAGACAAGTGGAT
>NW_026758335.1:0-1066 GCF_022355385.1 Mustela nigripes
TGCTCAGGCTTTTGTCTCTGGCTTTTGTATCAGCGATGGCCGTGGAAGGTTGGGGAGGCCTCATGGGCCATGGACGAATCCTGCTCTCTGTGGATTTGGCCCGATCCCAATTGTTTTACGTCAATCTGTGGCATGGGAGGACTCCTTTCATGTTTGTTACCTCCAGTGTCCCCCCAAAAGTGGAATTCCAAAGCACAGCCCTGGGGAAGAATAAGACACAACCTGAACTATGGTTAAAAATTGGGGCCTAGGGGCATTGCAAGCCAAATATGCTGTCTCTCCATCCAGCCACTGAGAGGCCTTACCTGAGGACTGGGCTCAGGCTGAGGGTCACAATGTGTTTTGTGACCAATGTGGCCCGCACGCATGGGCAGGGCCTCATAGGCCACACTAGTTTCAAGTACACTGAACCTTGGACAATATGCCAACCACAAAGTTTCTTGCCATGGGGAAAGAGTTCTTATTTCTGCATCATTTTCAAACCCGGGCCGTGATTAGAGATAAGGTCTAGAGTCTAAAGCCTGATAACCGAAGTTGAGAAGAGATGACGACCTAAGGCCATGGTGGGTCCGATGTGCTCTGTGTGCATCCAGCTGTCTGGGTGGGGCCAGGAGTTCCAGACTCAGGCTGTGTTAAAAAGGGCATTAGTGCCCAGGTCAGCCTATATATTTTGGGTACAGCCGAATGGCGTGCAGGTTGATCCTCATTTGGGGTTTCTGGCTAGCCCCAGAGGGCAATGTTTTTCTTCTGCAGAACAGGCAGAGTGCTGCATTGTAGTTCCGGATTGCAAACTGGAGGGCTTGTGGGCCAGTAGTCTGAGGACGGAAGACTGAGAACCCAAGCTAGGCCTAGGATTATGTGTGAGGATATGGCAGGCACAATATCCAGACCTGAATCGAGATCTCGTGCATCTGAAGTCAGGGCGAGGGTCAGACGATCACTCAGGTAGGACATTCTGTCCCTGATGGCCCCTTCTTGAAGAGGGGGTGGATCACGAGGCCATAGGGGTTTTCCCACGATGGGAGTTGTACGAAGCTCCCAACTTCAAAGATTCTTCTACAGGACA
>NW_026758336.1:0-1066 GCF_022355385.1 Mustela nigripes
TCCTGCCTGGATTCTTCCTTCTTCATGGTGCATGATGCCAGAAGAAGGAAGAATCCAGGCAGGAGGGAAAATCCTGGGATTCCTTTTTCCTAGAAATATAATATACATGGCACGTAAAATTCCTCAATGGGAAAAAAAAAAAGGAAAATAAATTACAGTTAACTAATGTTTGACAAGGGTGCCAAACAATTCAATGGGGGTAAGAACAGTATTTTACTCCCAAGCAGCCACATGCAAATAATGAAACAGGAGTCCTGCCTCACACCATACAGAGAAAATAACCCAAAATGCATCAAAAACATAAATGTAAGCATTAAAATGATAAAGTTCGGGATGCCTGGGTAGCTCAGTTGGTTGGACGGCTGCCTTCTGCTCAGGTCATGATCCAGGAGTTCCCGGATCGAGTCCTGCATCAGGCTCCAAGCTCCACAGGGAGTCTGCTTCTCCCTCTGACCTTCTCCTCGCTCATGCTCTCTCTCATTGTCTCTTTCTCAAATAAATAAAATCTTTTAAAAAATAAAAATAAAGTAAAATGATAAAGTTTTCAGAAGAAAACACAAAGGTAAATGTTAGTGGTCTTGAATCTAACAACAGCTCCTCAGCCAAACACCAAAGTCAAGCAACTTAAAAAAAATAATAAACAAATAAATGGGACTCAACCAAAATATCCCAGTTTTGTGCTTCCAAGGACCCCATTGACAAAGTCAAAAGACAAGCCACTAAATGGGAGAAAATATTTGCAGGTCATATATAAGGAACATGCATTCAGAATGTGTGAAGAATTCTTACAACTCAAATAAAAAGACAACCAAGTTAATAAATGAGCAAAGAGGGGCACCTGGGTGGCTCAGAGGGTTAAGCTGCTGCCTTTGGCTCAGGTCATGAACTCGGAGTCCTGGGATCGATCCCCATATCAGGCTCTCTGCTCAGCAGGGAGCCTGCTTCTTCCTCTCTCTCTGCCTGCCTCTCTGCCTGCTTGGGAGAAATTCTGCATCAGAGCAATTTAGTCTAGCCACTGTGGCACTTAAATGGTCATGAAGTTCAGGATCATTTGTTATTTAGCATC
>NW_026758337.1:0-1066 GCF_022355385.1 Mustela nigripes
AGCTTGGGTTCTCAGACTTCCGTCCTCAGACTACTGGCCCACAAGCCCTCCAGTTTGGCAATCCAGAACTACATTGCAGCACTCTGCCTGTCCTCCAGAAGAAAAATATTGCCCTCTTGGGCTACCCACAAACCCCCAATGAGGATCAACCTGCACGCCATTCGGCTGTACCCCAAATATATAGGCTGACCTGGGCACTAATGCCCTTTCTGACACAGCCTGAGCCTGAACCTCCTGACCCACACAGACAGCTGGCCACACACTGAGCACATCGGACCCGCCATGGCCTTAGGTCGTCATCTCTTCTCAACCTCGATTTTCGGGCTTCAGAACCTAGACCTTATCTGCAATCACGGCCCGGGTTTGAAAATGATGCAGAAATCAGAACTCTTTCCCCATGGCAAGAAACCTTGTGGTTGGCATGTTTTCCATGGTTCAGTGTAGTTGAAACCAGTGTGGCCCATGATTCCCAGCCCATGCTTGCAGGCCACATTGGTCACAAACAGACATTGTGACCCTCAGCCTGAGGTAAGGCCTCTCAGTGGCTGGATGGAGAGACAGCATATTGGGCTTGCCATGCCCCCAGGCCCCAATTTTTAACCATAGATCGGGTTGTCCTTTCAGTCTTCCCTAGGGCAACAATCATATAAATAACCATTTCATACCTACTTAAAAATTGCATAATACCACACTCCTAGATCCTCTCTGAATGCTCTAAAATAACCCTTAATGGAAATACATTTTTAAAAATAACAGATTTTTTGGCGAGTAATTTAATAAAATAAAAGTTTCATTCATCTATGTAGATCATAAAAATCTTTTAATAAGCATGAAATTATAACTCTGAAGTGTGCTAAAATGAAACCACCTGCTAAGGGTGAGAGAACAAAAATAAACATCATTTTTCCAAATAAGAGAAATTTATTACCTTCGAATCAAAGCATGTGGATTTGTTCAAACTGGCATTAAAGGAATATGGAAACACAAACGATAGAAAGTCATATTTTAGATTTCTAAATCTTCAAAGTGAAGAGTATACATTTAAAAAATGTATACTCTTCACTTT
>NW_026758338.1:0-1066 GCF_022355385.1 Mustela nigripes
CACCATGCTGCGGAGACTAGCTCAGGCATTCAGCTGCGGCATCACACCCATCCAATTCTGATTTCCCAACGAATGCTGTGCCTTCCCAGAGGAGATGCCTGGGCAAAGAGGCTTTCGCTGTATGCGGGTATCTCCCACCGCGAGACTGGGCTCCGGCAAGCAGCAGAAGAGACCGCAGAACCGACTCTGATTTCCCAGCGACTGCTATGCTTTCCCAGAGTTTTTCAGCTGGCGCAAACCGCACTTCGCTGCTGCTTGTTCAGCAAGGCTTTGGTCGTTCGCTCTGTCGCGGCAGGGAAGAAAAGCCGCGGGAGTGCTGGTGCCTCTTGGGCCTTTTTTCCCGGGCTCCATGTTCGCGTGCTGTAATCACTCTGCCAGGCTGAACTAAGCAGACACAGCCACAACTCTGCAGTAGCGTGCGGAGCCTAGGATGGTACCATATACACACTACCATCTCCCCGTGTAGGCATCGCTTGGCCTTTTACTCTGGCGCTCAGGCGGACCCGCGGACTAACCCAGTGCTTTCCCCACAGGAAAGGAGAGGTGACAGGATCCCTGCACACCGCCCGTGCACTGAATTGGGAGCTTTGGGGGACGGTCCCCACCCCTTCCCCTTCAACCCCGTGTCTCCTTCAAACTTCCACATCGTGGAGGAAGACGGCGTCTGACTCCCCATTATTACAGGGAGCTGTATCTGCGAGTACAAAAGTCCTTTTTAAGAGACAGTTGGCTGTTTAAACCAAAAGTATAAATCACTGAGAGAATCGTTGCATTATTTATTGGGTTAGAAAGGACCTGGAATGTAGAAAGACCCATTCTGCAGAGGAAAAAATAGAATCACTAACAGGCCTCATGCCTTGCGCAGCCCGTGTCTAGAATCGCTGCCTCATGAGACCCTGTGCTAGAAGGCCGCTAGAACCATCTCAACTATGTTAGTCTATCTTGGAAGCCAACAAGTGTTAGCCCAGTTAAGTGCACGGTAACAATCAGTCATGTTATGTTATAATGACTGTCGATATCTTTAAAAGCCTTGTCAAGTTCCTTTTTGAGTAACCCTCACCCCACA
>NW_026758339.1:0-1066 GCF_022355385.1 Mustela nigripes
AGGTATACTGGAGAGAATTATTGGGGAGAATTTCCCCAATATGGGAAGGGGAACGAGCATCAAAATTCAACAGGTTCAGAGAACGCCCCTCAAACTCAATAAGAATAGGCCCACAACCCGTCACCTAATAGTAAAATTTATAAGTCTTAGTGACAAAGAGAAAATCCTAAAAGCAGCCCGGGAAAAGAAGTCTGTAACATACAATGGTAAAAATATTAGATTGGAAGCTGACTTATCCACAGAGACCTGGCAGGCCAGAAAGCTGGCATGATATTTTCAGAGCACTAAACGAGAAAAACATGCTGCCAAGAATACTATATCCAGCTAGGCTATCATTGAAAATAGAAGGAGAGATTAAAAGCTTCCAGGACCAAAAAAAAAAAAAACTGAAATAATTTGCAAACACCAAACCAGCTCTACAGGAAATATTGAAAGGGGTCCTCTAAGCAAAGAGAGAGACTACAAGTGGTAGATCAGTAAGGAACAGAGATAATATACAGTAACAGTCACCTTACAGGCAATACAATGGCACTAAATTCATATCTTTCAATAGTTACCCTGAATGTTAATGGGCTAAATGCCCCAATCAAAAGACACAGGGTATCAGAATGGAAAAAAAAAATCTATATGTTGCCTCCAATAAACTCATTTTAAGCCCAAAGACACCTCCAGATTTAAAGTGAGGGGGTGGGAAAGAATTTACCATGCTAATGGACATCAGAAGAAAGCAGGAGTGTCAATCCTTATATCAGATCAAGTAGATTTTAAGCCAAAGACTAGAATAAGAGATGAGGAAGGACACTATATCATACTCAAAGGGTCTGTCCAACAGGAAGATCTAACAATTTTAAATATCTATGCCCCCAACGTGGGAGCAGCCAACTATATAAACCAATTAATAACAAAATCAAAGAAACACATCAACAATAAAACAATAATAGTAGGGGGCTTTTACACTCCCCTCACTGAAATGGACAGATCATCCAAGCAAAAGATCAGCAAGGAAATAAAGGCCTTATATGACACACTGGACCAAATGGACATCACAGATATATTCAGAACATTT
>NW_026758340.1:0-1066 GCF_022355385.1 Mustela nigripes
ATGACTCTGAAAACTCTAAAGCTGATTTTTACTCCAGTTCTTAGATTCCATAAATAATTACATCAGTTCATTCTCAGAATGTGTGGCTGAGTTCAACCAGATCTGTCTCCTACTGAGAATCCTGCAGTTAGAGTGTGGTGCGGCTGGCGGGGTACACATGGCAGCCGGTGAGAGACAGGGCTGAGTGGCAGGTCCTGAAGCCTGTAAGGGACACAGAGGGCTTTGCATTCTATCCAACAGCCGAGGGATGCTAAGCCAAGGATGGTCACAGGTTCTTCCTGAAAGGCTGCTAGCTGTGTGGCATCAGGGACAAGCGGGGAATCTTTTGGAACAGACGATGTGAGACTATGGGGTCCAGTCTGAGGCAGTTCCTGAAGGGAAGCATTAGAGCAGTGGTTGTCAAATTTTATGTAAGGGGCACTCTTCTCATCTGCCGACTTAGTATCACACACCTATTTTCCCACTCACTTCACTAGCAGAAAGTCCAGGAAGGGACCCACTGTAGTCATCCAAGAGCTGGTCTCTATACTTACTCAAACTTCCGTGTTTCTAATGTACTGCATTTTTAACTTTAAATTGTATCCTGTGTGTGTGGAGAGGGGTACACATGCATGCCCACACATATACACGCGGGCATGTACCCACGCACGCACACACACCCACACTTATGACGTTTCCCCTTCAGGGGCAGGACAAGGTCATATTCATCTTTTTCTTTCCCATGGAACTGAGTGATGCAAAGCTGAGCCAAGGCAGCTAGCGCACCCCACTGATGGGGTGAGGGAGGAGAGGTGAGCACCTATGGAACCAGTCACTGTCATTTCCAAATTTTTCCTTTGAAAATGAATGCCAAAATTGGGAGAAATTTAAAAAATGGTCAGGTACAAGCTCATCAGCATAAAAACAGATGATCCCAAAAGAGCAAGGCATTCCAATGAGCTCTGACCAAGGAGTATTTGGGGCATTCTGCTGCCTCCAGAAACTGGGACTAATGGTGGATGTCATCTTCCCACAGGGCACCATCCAGAAGCCAAACAGAACTCTATCTGGCACATGAAAATGATAG
>NW_026758341.1:0-1066 GCF_022355385.1 Mustela nigripes
GGATTGGGTAGGCACAGTGCTAATGTGTGGCTCCAGGGTCGCCAGCCTGGATGGTGTGTGGCCCAGGACTTTTAGGACAGAAGTCTGAAAACACAAACTCAGCTTATGTTTGGGGACGTAGGTATGGCAGGCCCGATCTACAAACCATGAGAAGACATCTTCAGGATATGAAGATAGTGCGAGTCTGAGGCGCTTGTTCATGCTTTTGTCTCTGGATTTTGTTTCAGCAATGGCCGTGGAATGTCAAGGAGGCCTCATGGGCCATGGACAAATCTTGCTCTCTGTGGATTTGGCACGATCCCAATTGTTTTCGTCAATCTGTTGGATGGAGTACTCCTTTCAGGGTTGTTACATCAGGTGTCCCACCAAAAGAGGAGTTCCAAAGCACAGCCCTGGGGAAGAGTGAAGGGACAACCCGAACTATGGTTAAAAATTGGGGCCTAGGGGCATGTCAAGCCCATTATGACATCTAATGGTCCAGCCACTGAGAGGACGTACTAGAGGACAGGACTCACGCTGAGGGTCACAATGCGTGTTTATGCCCTCTTCGCACTCAAGAATGGGCGGGGCCTCTGGATGAATGCTGGTTTCTCCTACACTGAACGTTGGACAACATGCCAACCACAAGGTTTCTTGCCATGGGTAAGGAAGTGTTCTGATTTCTGCATCACAGTCACTCCTGGGCAGTGATTGGAGATAAGGTCTACGTTCTGAAGCCTGAAAACTGAGGTAGGGATGAGATGATGACCTTAGGCCATAGCGGGTCTGATGTGCTCAGTGTGCGGTCAGCTGTCTGGGTGTTGGTCACGAGGTCCGGGCTCAGGTTGTCAGACAGTGCATTAGTGCCCAGGTTAGACTATATATGTTGGGTGCATTCGAGTGCCGTGTAGGTTCTTATCTGATGAACTCTTCAGGATATGAAGAATGAGCGAGTCTGAGGCGCATGCTCAGGCTTTTGTCTCTGGATTTTGTATCAGCGATGGCCGTGGATTCTTGGGGAGGCCTCTTGGGCCATGGACGAATCTTGCTCTTGTGGATTTGGCCTGATCCCAATAGTTTTTCGTCA
>NW_026758342.1:0-1066 GCF_022355385.1 Mustela nigripes
CAAATCAACAACAGAGCAACGGACTTCTTCCATCCCACAGAATGACCGCAAATTCTTTGGACGGGGCAAAACCCCCAAGAGTAAGACTCGTCCATTTCCCATGAAGACACCCGGAAATTTCACGACCATGAGTGACACGATAAACAGAGACAAAAACTTGTTCAAGAGCCTCACACTCGCCCTATTTTCATATCCCGAATAGTTCTCCTCATGGTCTGTAGATCAGTCCTGCCATACCTATGACCCGGAACATAAGCCGAGTTTGTGTTTTCAGACAATGGTCCAAACAGCCCAGGCCTACACACCCTAACCCAGGAGCCAAACCTGACGACTGTGCTTGCCCTCTCCAAGGGAATTGTATGTGCCCATTCCAATGGTCAACCCTCCTAAGAGTATAAACCTCCAGGTCCCTGAGGCCAACCCAATATTTGTGGCTTCCCAGGACAAATGGGGCTATCTGGGCCCATCTGAGCACCTACCGGCACTCAGACCCGTAGACTGATGTCCCCAGAGGTAAAAAGGAACAAACACGACCCTAGGCACCTATAGGATCCATTGCTTTGTTTTCCAGGCATCTCTCCTCAGAGGCCTGGATTTCAATAACAGCATATGCCTGTTTCTTGACTCACCCATCAGAACAAATCTCATCGACACATGGGAAACTTGCACGATGGAGCTGTGTGAAAGCCGCTTAGAACCCTGCTCGGAATCGTTGTCCTGGAGCCAACCAACATGTCTCAATTGTCCTGCAGAAGAATCTTTGAAGTTGGGAGCTTCTCACAAGTCCCATCGTGGGAAAACCCCCATGACCTCGTGATACACCCCACTTCAAGAAGGGCCATTTTGGACAGACTGTCCAAAATGAGTGATAATCTGATCCTCGCCCACACTTCAGATGCACGAGATCTCGATTCAGGTCTGTAGATTGTGCCTGCCATATCCTCACCCGGAATCCCAGGCCTAGCTTGGGTTCTCAGAATTCCGTCCTCAGACTACTGGCCCACAAGCCCTCCAGTTTCACAATCCAGAACTACAATGCAGCACTCTGCCTGCCCTCCAGACGAAA
>NW_026758343.1:0-1066 GCF_022355385.1 Mustela nigripes
CACAGTCCTAATGTGTGTCTCCAGGGTCCCCAGCCTGGAGGGTATGTGGCCCAGAACTTTGAGGACAGAATTCTGAAAACACACTCAGCTTATAATTGGGGACGTAGGTATGGCAGGCCCGATCTACAAAACATGACAAGGCATCTTCAGGATATGAAGATAGTGCGAGTCTGAGGCGCTTGCTTAGGCTTTTGTCTCTGGATTTTGTATCAACGATGGCCGTGGAATGTCGAGGAGGCCTAATGGGCCATGGACGAATCATGCTCTCTGTGGATTTGGCCCGATCCCAATTGTTTTTGTCAATCTGTTGGATGGAGGAATCCTTTCAGGGTTGTTACATCAGGTGTCCCACCAAAAGAGGAATTCCAAACCAGTGCCCTGGGGAAGAGTGAAGGGACAACACGAACTATGGTTAAAAATTGGGGCCTATGGGCATGGCAAGCCCAATATGCTGTCTCTTTATCCAGCCACTGAGAGGCCTTACCTGAGGACTGGGCTAAGGCTGAGGGTCACAATGTGTGTTTGCTACCTCTCTAGACCGCGAGCATTGGCAGGGCCTCAAGGGACACACTGGTTTCCACTACACTGAACGTTGGACAACAAGACAACCACAAGTTTTTCTGCCATCGGGAAGGAGTTCTAATTTCTGCATCATTTTCAAACCTGGGCAGTGATTGGAGATAAGGTCTAGGTTCTGAACCCTGAAAACTGAGGTTGGGAAGGGATAATGACCTAAGGCCATGGGGGGTCTGAGGTTCTCAGTTTGTAGCCAACTGTCTGGGTGGCCCTAGGAGGTCCATGCCAGGCTGTGTCAGAAAGGACATTATTGCCCAGGTCATCCTATATATTTTGGGTATAGCCAAGTGTCGTGCAGGTTGATCTTCATTTGGGGTTTCTAGGTAGCCCCAGAGGGCAATGTATTTCTTCTGCAGGGCAGGTAGAGTGCTGCATTGTAGTTCTGGATTGCCAAACTGGAGTGCTTGTGAGCCAGTAGTCTGTGGACAGAAGTCTGAGGACACAACAAGGCTTAGGTTTCTGGGTGAGGACATGGCAGGCACAATCTACA
>NW_026758344.1:0-1066 GCF_022355385.1 Mustela nigripes
GGATCAGACGATCGCTCAGGTTGGACATTCTGTCCCTGATGGCCCCTTCTTGAAAGGGGGGTGGATCACCAGGCCTTGGGGGTTTTCCCACGATGGGAGTTGTGAGAGGCTCCCAACTGCGAAGATTCTTCTGCAGGACAGTTGAGACCTGTTGGTTGGATCCACGACAACGATTCCGAGCAGTTTTCTAAGGATGGATGGCTGGGTAGCCCACCTCGCAATCCAATTGTCTCCAAGCAACAAGACAGGTTAGATCTGCTCGATCAGGGGGAGCCACCGATGAGGCTGAGTTGAAATGGACTCTCCCGTGGATGTGTCCTAATATGATTTTGTGTCTATGGAGACCTTGGCATGAAGCGGTGGCACTGGGGCCCTGAAGGGTTCTCCTAAAGAGAGGCTTTCACATAGCTCCTTGTGCTAGTTTCCCATATGTAGATGAGATTTGTTCTGATGGGTGAATCAAGAAAGCTATATGCTGTTATTGAAATCCAGGCATCTGAGTAGAGATGCCTGGAAACCAAACCAATGGATCCGATAGGTGCCTAGGGGCCTGTTCGTTCCTTTTTACCTCTGGGGATATCAGTCTACGGGTCTGAGTGCCGGTAGGTGCTCATATGGGCCCAGCTTGCCCCATTTGTCCTGGGAAGCCACAAATATTGGGATGGCCTCAGAGACTTGGGAGGTTTATCCTATTAGTAGGGTTGTGGCCATTAGAATGTGCAGATCCAATTCCTTTGGAGAGGGCAAACACAGTTGTCAGGTTTGTCTCCAGGGGCCTGAGCCTGTAGGGTGTGTAGGCCAGGGCACTTTGGACAGTTGTCTGAAAACACAAACTCGGCTTTTGTTTCGGGTCATAGGTATGGCAGGACTGATCTACAGACTATGAGGAGAACTCTTCAGGATATGAAAATAGGGCGAGTGTGAGGCTATTGCTTAAGTTTTTGTCTCTGGATATCGTGTCAGTCATGGTCGTGAAATTTCCGGGTGACTTCATGGGACATGGACGAGTCTTACTCTCTGGGGTTTTGCCCCGTCCAAAGAGTTTGGGGGCATTCTGTGGGATGGA
>NW_026758345.1:0-1066 GCF_022355385.1 Mustela nigripes
TCAGTCTTAGTTACACTAAGCAGAACTTTGTATTCTTAGAAACACCTTTAGTTATTAACCAATTGTGAACTGTTACAACAGAATTCTTCAGGTGGCAATTTATGAATCAGTTAAGTAGAAAACAAGCTTACCAACAGATTTAAATACTCTTAGTTTCTTTGCAGTAAGAAGTCAAAAGCACAAACCTACATTCAGTAATTAACGACTTAGCATTTTATCCTGTTTGGTTAAGACCTAGATGTCCGCAATTTAATTCCATTTGTCATCCAAGCAAAACTTTAAAACTTTCAGATTACCAAAGACTTTGAAAGCTACTTTAGCAATTACCCATTAGAACTTTGAGACAGACAATTAACCATCAGTTTAGTCATTTCTTTGCTAACAGATTTTAACAAGTAACACAAGCTTATTTGACCTTCAGTAAACTTTGATAGAATAAAAGTTTCACATTTACTGCTGTAACTTCAAAGACACGTCTTATCTTAATTAAATTAATAAACTTAACTTAGTTCCAACACTGATTTACATTCCACCTGGGCCCACTCCATTTTTAATGTTTACCTGAGACATGGTTGGGAAGATCTGGAGTGGGGGGTGTTAGGTCCAGGGGGTGCTCTTCTTGCTCCTTGACAGTGGAGAGAGGAGGAGCCGTGGTGCATGATCTAGAAGCTAGTCATGCAGGCTGCACGCACGTTGGTACAGAAACACGTAAGGGGGAAACAGAAGAAACAAAGCGCCGCCAGGAGGCAGAGAAAGGATTCCAGGTTTTGGAGCTCCTAAGCCCCAACAGAGGAGCAGACGCCATGCTTTCCCACCAGCAAGTCAGGAAGGGGTTAGGCAGTCCAAGTCAGGCCAGAGAACACAAGGAAACTTCCCCGAAACAAAGAGAGTTTCGGCAGCTGCTTGGGAATATTCCTTATAGTCTCTGTCTCGAGTTAGACCAACCCCAGTTGGCTCCAGTAATAGCCATTTACATGGGAAGTGAGTGAGGGAGAAGCCCCATTTTAGACTCAAAGAAAACACCAAGGACAACGAGTAGAACACACAAAACAATTAACAAAAAGGT
>NW_026758346.1:0-263 GCF_022355385.1 Mustela nigripes
CACAAGCCTTCCAGTTTGGGAATTCTGGAGCCACTATGTGGCTCTGTGTCTTCCTTCCAGAAGAAAACGTTGCCCTCTGGGGCTACCCAGTAACCACAAATGAGTACCAAACTGCATGAAACTCGACTGCACCCCAATGATACAGTCTAGCCTGGGCACTAATTCCCTGTCTGCCACAGCCTGAGCCTGCACCTCCCAACCCACACTCAACAGCTGGCCGAACACTGAGCACATCAGTCACACCATGGCCTTAGGTCTTCACC
>NW_026758346.1:363-1066 GCF_022355385.1 Mustela nigripes
AATTCCCTGTCTGCCACAGCCTGAGCCTGCACCTCCCAACCCACACTCAACAGCTGGCCGAACACTGAGCACATCAGTCACACCAAGGCCTTAGGTCTTCATCTCTTCCCAACCTCAGTTTTCAGGCTTCAGAACCTAGACCTTAAATCCAATCACAGTCCAGGAGTGAAAGTGTTGCAGAAATTAGAACTCCTTCTTCCCCATGGCCAGAAAACTTGTGGTTGCCATATTGTGCAACGTTCGGTGTAGGAGAAACCAGCATGGTACATTAGGCCACGCCCTGACTTGAGGGGGTCCTTGGGCACAAAAACACATTGTGAAACTCAATGTGAGCCCTATGCTCAAGGAAGGCCTCTCAGTGTCTGGACCAAGAGCCCACATATGGGGCTTGCCATGTTCTTAGGTCCCAATGTTAACCAGAGTTTTGGTTGTCCAGTCGCCCCTCCCCAGGTCTCTGCTGTGGAATCCCTCTTCTGGTGGACCACCTGAGGTAAAAAAAAAAAAAACAAAAAAAACAAAACAAAAACAGAAAGGCCTCCTCCCTTTCCAAAGAATGACCCAAACTCTTGGGATTGGGTCAAATCCACAGAAAG
This sequence comes from Mustela nigripes, assembly GCF_022355385.1. Taxonomy (NCBI): domain Eukaryota; kingdom Metazoa; phylum Chordata; class Mammalia; order Carnivora; family Mustelidae; genus Mustela; species Mustela nigripes. The sequence goes on from NW_026758346.1 coordinate 957, forward strand.
GAGCCTCATCGATGGCCCATGAGGACACCCGGACATTCCATGGCAATCGGTGACACATATCCAGAAAAAAATAAGCATGAGCAAGCACCTCACTTTCGCCCTTTGTTCAT
>NW_026758347.1:0-1066 GCF_022355385.1 Mustela nigripes
TGATCCATTTCATATTAAGGTTTTAGAAAACTCAACATTAGAAAGCTATTAAAATATGCTAAATTAAAAGTTGTTAAAGTCAACAGTTCTCTTAGTTTAAGGGCAGAAAATACTGCATGTTTAATTATAAACTATAATTATAAAAGATGGCACAGATAAATCAAAACATTCCCACTTATAAAGCAATCATTCTGTAATTTTAACATAATGATTAACTTTACCTAACATTTAAAATTAACTATTAAAATTAATGTCAGAGAGTTAATAGGTAACTTTTCCTTGTATATTTTAATCAACTGCTTTATGCATCAATTCACATTCATACTTGAATCAATTTATTGGGAGATTAAAAACCGGTTCAAAACTGGATAATCAGTTTTAATATAATTTTTGAATTCTTGGGGCACGTGGGTGGCTCAGTCAGTTAAGTGTCTGCCTTTGGCTCAGGTCATGATCTCAGGATCCTGGGATTGAGTCCCCAACTTTGGGCTCCCTGCTCAGTCAGGAGCCTGCTTTTCTATCTCAAATAATAAATAAAATAAATCTTTAAAATTTTTAAAGACTGCAATCTTACTTGTCAGTTTAAAAAAAAAAATTTCTAATATTTCACCTATGAGAAATATTTAACGTATAAATTTATATACTGTGCACCTTACTCACCAGTCACATGAAAAGAATCTATTTGGAATAACCAGCATTACCGACAGAACTATTTGATTCACTAACCTAACTTTAGTTCTTTCTCCATCTTTCTGTGCCTTTGAGACTTCCTCATGCTGCTGCAGTTGCCTGAGCAGCTCTGACTTGGTTGTCTGCTTATCAAAACGGAGAAAATCTGCAACAGCAGATGCTGCTGCTTCCAACTCAGGACTCACGGACTTGGTTCTAACAAAGAAAATGAAAAACAAGGGGGAAAAAAAGGCATTACCTATTATGCCATTAGTTTAGTGGAAAGTAAAATGATTCTTTTCCAGATAAAACTTTTTTTGTCATTCAAAAAATCCATTTCTGACAAAAATCAATAATTTTTTAAATATTTGGCTTTTTTAAAGGAGGCACCACACCC
>NW_026758348.1:0-1066 GCF_022355385.1 Mustela nigripes
AGAGGCAAAGGGAGAGGTACAGGCAGACATGCTGGGTGAAGTGCCCACCTTGGGGCTTTCTCACAGCCCTGAGATCACCACCTGAGCTAAAACCAGAGTCAGATGCTTAACTGACTGAGCTGATCAGGTGCACTAAGCTAAATTTTTAATGTGTTTATAAAGTAATCTCAGTCTCCTGAGAAGTGATTGTTAATATTTTTTGAGTTATAAATGTAGTAATAAATGTTGCCTGTTGAACTTAAAAATATAAGAATGAATTAGGTTTATGAATTTATTACTCAAATAAATATTAATTTTTAAAACCAAAGTAAACTTGAACAAATGCTATCCTTTTTGGGTATCAAATTCTCACATTTAATACTAGTCAATGTTATTATAATCTCAAGGTCTCCTTTATTTTCCTTTCTGAGCACAAAAGCCTGTGAAATGAATACTATTAGAGATTTAGTATGAAGGACATACTAAAAATATATAACAGAGGAAGACCTGAAGATGCAGTTGGCTAAGTTTCTAACAGAATGATTATCTTTTCTTTTTAGCTTACATTAAAAAGAGACAAAATTTTAGAAGGAAAAAATACCATGTTTTCGAGACTCTTTAACGTTTCTTTTTTACAAGAATAACCAGTACAGGTTAAGTTGACGGGATTTAGTGTAAGTAAAGTACTTACTGGAATTGGATGAGGGTACAAAGAGAAGAAAAATATTATATTTGATGAAACCTACTGTGCACACTTCCTTTAAGTATGGGCCTATGCAGTGATTTACCTCTGATGAGTAAGAGCAAGTAAGATACTCAAAAACATATGAGACAATTTATGTAATATGTGTATATTTATAAATATACTTATTTATAAGTATAAATAAAGTATAAAGTATATATATAAATATACTTATTTATAAATTATTATAAATATATTTAATTATGGCTTCATCTGTACCACAAGAGAAATTGTAATGACTCTGCAAAGACCACAAATCTTTTGCATATAAGTCAAAGTGTCTATTCTGACAGATAATATTTCTTAAAGATGGGAACACAGATGGCTGCCTATGGACTGTGAGGT
>NW_026758349.1:0-1066 GCF_022355385.1 Mustela nigripes
TAGGACTGGTGTCCTCATAAGGGGGAAACACATGAAAGCACTCCCCCTACCTCCCCTCTGGGGGCCCACAGAGAAGAGGTCATCTGAGGGCACAGTTGAAAAGATAGTGATCTATAGACCAACAAGAAAAGGCTCACTGGAGACCAACCTTGCTGGCACCTTGATCTGGAACTTCTGGCCTCCAGATCTATGAGAAAATACATTTCTGACATTTAAGCCCTCCAGCCTGTGTTTGGTAGAGCAACCTGAGTAGACAAAAATATACTGATAAAGCCTTCTTTCAAGCTTGGGAGAAACTTTCTATACACTGTGCTCCATGCTTTTGGGTCTAACCCTTCTCTCCATAGCCATTGCTAATATTTGAGCCAGAGAAGTCATAAATACTAGGAATGTTGGAATTGGATAGGGGATCAATAACCATCTAACTCAGTATCCCCAGCTATGAAGAATTAACACACAGAGACAGACACAGACACACAGACGCGCGCACACACACACACACACACACACACACACACTACAAACATGGTTATCCCACTTAATTACATTGGTGATTTCTTGATACCCAAGCCCATATGCCAGCTCCGCTTTGGAGTACTAACCTCACTATCTCCCTGTGACCTACCCACCTCCATGCAGACCTAGGACCTTATACCTCAATTCCTGCCAAGCTAACGACAAAAGTTTTTGATTCAGTTCCTATCTCTCCTGCTTTATTCATGACCTCTTAAAGTCTAGTGACCCATCCTCCTCTTCTTTCTAAAAAACAAAACAAAACAAAACAAAACCCACTGCTTCCTGGGAACCTTTCAGATTTTTAAAAAATTTTTTAAAATCTTTTATTTCTTTTCAGCGTAACAGTATCCAGTGTTTTTGCACCACACCCAGTGCTCCATGCAATACGTGCCCTCCCCAGTACCCACCACCTCGTTCCCCCTACCCCCCACCCCTTCTAAATCCTCAGATTGTTTTTCAGAGTCCATAGTCTCATGTTTCACCTCCCCTTCCAATTTCCCTCAACTCCCTTCTCCTCTCCAACTCCCCTTGTCCTCCATGCTATTTGTTA
>NW_026758350.1:0-1066 GCF_022355385.1 Mustela nigripes
ATTTGTTTGACAGAGAGAGAGAGAATGAGAGTGAGAGAACATAAGCAGGGGGAGCAGCAGAGGGAGAGTGAGAAGCAGACTTCCCACTGAGCAGGGAGTCTGACCTAGGGCTTGATCTCAGGATCCTGAGATCATGACCTGAGCTAAGACAGCGACTTAACTGACTGAGCCTGCCAGGGGCCCCTAGCCTTATTTCTCTTACCATATAAACTCCTTTAGAATATTTTTGTATGTCCACGAATATCCTCTGAAAATGCTTGTTTCTGCTGTATAGGAAGGTATGAGACTACGACTTACTCCCACCATTGCCTCCTGACAACAGTTTTAAGTAGGGAAAAGAGTATCTTCTAGAATGAGTCTATTCACTTGGTATTCAAAGTCAGTTCCTTTTGTGGTTGGTTGTTTCCCATTGCAAAAAATGTCCACACTGTTGGATCCGAGCTTGACCTACTTTCCTGAATGGGAATTTAACAATTGAATGTTCCTTTCGATCAGCACTTCTGAACCTTGTTATGGTCTTATGTAGAAAATGTTGAGGGGCACCTGGCTGGCTTAGTCAGCAGAGCATGTGACTCTTGATCTCAGGGTCATGAGTTCAAGCCCCATGTTGGGCATGGAGTCTACTTAAAATAAAAATTAAGAAATATATATATATAAATAATATATATTAAGAATATAGATAGATAGATAGATAGATAGATAGATAGATAGATAAAGAAAATGTTGAAAGGAGAATAGATCATGGAAAGATCCTCAAGAATAGTCACCCCTTTAGAAAAATCACTTATCTATGTTCTGGGCATTTTATATCCTAATGCTTCTCTGTGATGCCATTCCCATTACTTTATCATCATAACTTATCTTTCAATCAAATAAGTTTTAGAAAAATGACAGTGTATACTTTCCAGGGGAACTTTTTAAAGGAGATAACTGTAGTTTTGGTGTATAAACTCAGATATGCTTATTTGTTTTTAAAAATGTGGTCCTATTTCTTTATAACTTACATAAACTTTTATATTTTGCACATTCTTAAGTACAGATCTATTCATCTTCTCTAAAAACGTGC
>NW_026758351.1:0-1066 GCF_022355385.1 Mustela nigripes
AGACAACTGTCCAAATAGCCCTGGCCTACACACCCTACAGGCTCAGGACCCTGGAGCCAAACGTGACGACTGTGCTTGCCCTCTCCAAGGGAATTGTGTGTGCCCATTCCAATGGCCACAACCCAACTAAGAGGATAAACCTCCAAAGTCCCTGAGGCCAACCCAATATTTGTGGCTTCCCAGGACAAACAGGGGCAATCTGGGCCCATCTGAACACCTACCTGCACTCAGACCCGTAGACTGATGTCCCCAGAGGTAAAAAGGAACGAACAGGCCCCTAGGCACATATCTGATATATTGCTTTGGTTTGCAGGCATCTCTCCTCAGAGGAATGGATTTCAATAACAGCATATGGCTGTTTCCTGACTCACCCATCAGAACAAATCTCATCTACACATGGGAAACTTGCACGATGGAGCTGTGTGAAAGCTTCTCTTTAGGAGAACCCTTTAAGGCCCCAGAGCCACCGCTTCATTCCAAGGTTTCAATAGACACATAATCATATTAGGACATATCCACGGTAGAGTCCATTTCAACTCAGCCTCCTCGATTGCTCCACCAGATGCAGCAGATCTAACCTGTCTTGTTTCTTGCAGACAATTGGAATGCGAGGTGGGCTACCCAGCCATCCATCCTTAGAACCCTGCTCGGAATCGTTGTCCTGGAGCCAAACAACAGGTCTCAATTATCCTGCAGAAGAATCTTTGCAGTTGGTAGCTTCTCACAACTCCCATCGTGGGAAAACCCCCATGGCCTCGTGATCCACGACGCCCTTAAAGAAGGGGCACTCAGGGACAGAATGTCCAACCTGAGCGATCGTCTGATCCTCGCCCTACTTCAGATGCACAAGATCTCGATTCAGGTCTCACCCAGAAACCTAGGCCTAGTTTGGGTTCTCAGACTTCCGTCCTCAGACTACTTGCCCACAAGCCCTCCAGTTTGGCAATCGAGAACTACCATGCAGCACTCTGCCTGCCTCCAGAAGAAAAACATAGCCCTCTGGGGCTACCCAGAAACCTAAATTGAGATTCAACCTGCATGCCATTCGGCTGTACCGCAAATATAT
>NW_026758352.1:0-1065 GCF_022355385.1 Mustela nigripes
CCCTCTACGGACCCTGAACCTAAACCTAACGCTGAACCTGACCCTAACACTAACCCCTACCCTAAACCAAACCCTAACCCTGACCTTATGCTGTCTCACCCACCCTAACCATAACCCTACTTATAAATCTAACCCAAACCCCATCCCAAACCCTACCGCCAAAACCTAAGTGTGACACTGAACCGAATATTGACCCTATACCAAAGCCTGACTCTCAACCTGACCCTGGCCCTGACCTTCATCTGACCGTGACCCTGACCCTAATCCAAACCATGACACTACACTAACCACTACATAAACCTGTCCCTGACCCGAATGTGGATTTTAAACCAACCTGAACCTGACCCTCAACCTGACACTGGTGCTAAACTTCACCCTGAGCGTGACCCAGACCATGACCATAAACCTAACCTTGACCCTAACAGTGACCCCGACCCTGACCTGAAAACTAAACCTGACCCTGACTGTGAACCTGACCTTAACTCGAACCATAAATGTAACTCTGACCCTGACGCTGACACTGGCCCTCCTCGAATCCTATCACTGATCCTAACCCTAACACTAACCCCTAAACCTACCACGGACACTGACCTTAACAAGTTCTAACCCTAACAGTCAACCTAATGCTAACCCTAACACTAACCCTAAACTTAAACAATAACCATGACCCTATACCTGATAATGATCATAACCCTAACCCGGAACTTTGCCTATACCAGACACTGACCCAATTCACCCTCTCACCCTGACCCTAAACCTAACCATGACCCTCACAATGACCACAACATAAACCTGTCCCTGACCCGAATGTGGACTTTAAACCAATACCTGATCCTACGTAAACCTGACACTGGCCCTAGACTTCACGTTGACCCCGACCCAGGCAAAGACCATAAACTTAACTCTGACCCAAACAATGACCCTGACCCTGAAACTAACACTAAACCTGACACTGAATGAGAGCCTGACCCTAACTCTAAACCTAAACGTAACCCTGACCCTGACACTAACATGGCCCCTGACCCGAAAGCTAAGGCTGAACCTAACCCTAAAAAAACCCCTAAC
>NW_026758353.1:0-1065 GCF_022355385.1 Mustela nigripes
GTGAGTCCTGTCCTCTAGTACGTCCTCTCAGTGGCTGGACCATTAGATGTCATAATAGGCTTGACATGTCCCTAGGCCCCAATTTTTAACCAGATTTCTGGTTGTCTAGTTGCCACTCCCAAGGGCTCTACTCTGGAATCCCTCATTGGGTGGGACACCTGAGGTTGAAAAACAAAAAAACAAAACAAATCAACAACAACAGAACAACGGAATTCTTCCATCCCACAGAATGACCCCAAACTCTTTGGACTGGGCAAAACCCCCAAAGAGTAAGACTCGTCCATTTCCCATGAATTCACACGGAAATTTCACGACCAAGAGTGACACGATTTCCAGAGACTAAAACGTCAGCAAGAGCCTCAAACTCGCCCTTTTTTCATATCCCGAAGAGTTCGCCTGATGGTCTGTAGATCAGTTCTGCCATACCTATGACCCGAAACATAAGCCGAGTTTGTGTTTTCAGACAACTGTCCAAACAGCCCTGGCCTACACACCCTACATCCTCAGGTCCCTGGAGCCAAACATGACGACTGTGCTTGCCCTCACCAAGGGAATTCTATGTGCCCATTCCAATGGCCACAACCCTACTAATAGGATAAACCTCCAATGTGCCTGAGGACATCCCAATATTTGTGGCTTCCCAGGACAAACAGGGGCAATCTGGGCATTCTGAGCACCTACCTGCACTCAGACTCGTAGACTGATGTCCCCTGAGTTAGAAAGGAATGAACAGGCCCCTAGGCACCTATCGGATCCATTGCTTCGGTTTCCAGGCATCTCTCCTCAGAGGCCTGGATTTCAATAACAGCATATGGCTCTTTCTTAACTCACCCATCAGATCAAATCTCATCTACACATAGGAAACTTGACGATGGAGCTGTGTGAAAGCCTCTCTTTATGAGAACCCTTCAGGGCCCCAGTGCCACCGCTTCATTCCAAGGTCTCCATAGACACAACATCATATTAGGACACATACACGGCAGAGTAAATTTCAACTTAGTCTCCTTGGTTGCTCCCTTGATCCAGCAGATCTAACCTGTCTTGTTGCTTGGAGAGAGTTGGAAT
>NW_026758354.1:0-1065 GCF_022355385.1 Mustela nigripes
TTACATATAAAGGACATCTAACATTACACATTTATCAGCCATGGGGGCTGATAAATAAATAAATAAATAAATAAATGTCTTAAAAAGAAAAAAAAATGTTCTAATTAAAGTTTTAGATGAGAGACCCCAAGGTAATCTAGATTCTTACTCATTTTTTTAATGGAGAATTAAAACAAACACAATGCATAAGACTATTTTCATGCCTTATATATTTAATTTCAAATATATATTTTTTAACTACACTGGCAAACTCTGTTTTGCTCTCTAGAATCTAGAATCTAGTGATTCCAGTATCCAATTATAGCATGGCTATGAAAATTATTGTGCAGATGTACTGAAGAAAAGAATTATGTTTCCTTTTTAGAGCCGATTAGTATAATAAGGTACATCCCGGTTACATTATGGACATTTTCTTCTGACTATTTTCCCTCAGAATTTGATATACTGTTTAGAATATAAAGTAGTTCCCAGTGGCACAACTTTATTTTTTTTTTTTTTCGGTATGCTTTTTATTTCTCCCTTAGATTTTTTTTTTATTTCTTTTCAGCATAGCAGTATTCATTGTTTTTGCACCACACCCAGTGCTCCATGCAATCCGTGCCCTCTATAATATCCACCACCTGGTATCCTAACCTCCCACCCCACCCTGCCACTTCAAACCCCTCAGATTGTGTTTCAGAGTCCATAGTCTCTCATGGTTCACCTCCCCTTCTAATTTCCCCCAACTCCCTTCTCCTCTCTAACTCCCCATGTCCTCCATGCTATTTGTTATGCTCCACAAATAAGTGAAACCATATGATAATTGACTCTCTCTGCTTGACTTATTTCACTCAGCAAAATCTCTTCCAGTCCCGTCCATGTTGCTACAAAAGCTGGGTATTCATCTTTTCTGATGGAGGCATAATACTCCATAGTGTATATAGACCACATCTTCCTTATCCATTCGTCCGTTGAAGGGCATCTTGGTTCTTTCCACAGTCTGGCGACCATGGCCATTGATGCTATAAACATTGGGGTACAGATGGCCCTTCTTTTCATGACATCTGTATCTTTGGGGTAAATACC
>NW_026758355.1:0-1065 GCF_022355385.1 Mustela nigripes
TCCCCTCTCTCCTTCCCTGGTGGTGCCCTTTCCTGATGCCCACTTCATCCCTTTTCCTTTCTTACATGCCTGTCTTCTAGAGTTTCTTCTCTCCTCCCAATTACTTCCCTTCATCTGAATCTCCTCTTTGGTCCCTTTGTCCCCGCTCTCTGCTCCTCCTCCCCTTCCCATCAGGACTGTTTCTTAGGCTTCAGAGGCACAAGAAAAGGGTTTTTATAGTCCAGAGTAAATCCTGACAAAAGCAAAGCATGGTGTCTATGAAAAACTAACCACTCAGAAGAGAACAACAGATAAAAGGCCAGGCCGACCTGACCCTGCAGGATAGGTAAGGTTGGTCCGGCAACAGGTGTAGTGCGGTAGTGCCCATCTCCTGCTAGAAGAGCTAGAGAAGACACCTTCTGGAGAGGCCACCAGGAGAGGAGAGCAGTAGGTGCTGCTGATGAAGAATATTTTAATCAGCAGAGAAGGTCAAATGACAAAGTTCCAGGATCAGAGTAAACCTATGGAGTTAAAAAATAAAAAAATAAAAAAAAGATTTTTTTTGAAAGGACTTCTTTTTTTTAAGGACTTTAAACAAATTTCCTTTTTAAGAGACAGTTGGCTGTTTAAACCTAAAGTACAACTCACTGAGAGAATCGCCGCATTATTTATTGGTGTAGAAATGACCTGGAATGTACAAAGACCCATTCTGCAGTGGAAAAAATAGAATCACTAACAGGCCTCATGCCTTGCGCAGCCAATGGCTAGAATCCCTGCCTCATGAGACCATTTTAAAAGCTGTACTCATAATGGAACGGAAGGTGTCCTTTCCCTATAATTTTATATATGTCATTAATTTGCTGCAAAGCCCAGTAGCACTGGGAGCAGAAACTGGGAACAAAGAGTGAGCACCCTGTTTGACAAGCTGGACCAGCCACCTCTTCTTCAGATGCAGGGGGAGCCCTGGATTGCTGACTCCTCCCTTCTTCCTTTCCCCTTTCCTCCCTCCCTCCTTCTTCCCTTCCCCTCTGTCCTTCCCTGGTGGTGCCCTTTCCCGATGCCCACTTCATCCCTTTTCTTTTCTTC
>NW_026758356.1:0-1065 GCF_022355385.1 Mustela nigripes
ACAGTTTCCTTCAGAAGGTAGGCACCGTCCTGATATGTGGCCCAGGAGGCCCCCACCTGGAGGGTGTATTGGCAAGGGCTCTGGAGACAGAAGTGTGATAACAGAAATTTGGATTCGAATAGTGTTAGAGGCATGGCCATCCCAATACGTAGGCCCTGAGGCGAGATTCTGAGGATCTAAACTTAGGGCGAGTGTGAGGCAGTCTCTTAGGCTTTTGTGTCTGGATTTTGTTTCTATCATGGCCACAGAATGGAGGGGTGACCTCATTGGGCCATGGAAGTTTGTCCCACTCTGGGGATTTTGTTCAGCTCCCAAGAATTTGTTGTCACACAGGGGATAGGATGGCGTCCTGTTTCTTGTCTCAGGGGTCCCCCAACCAGAGGGACTCCAGTGCAAGGCTCTGGGAATGGGAGCCTGGAAAACCCGAACTTGGGTTAGGATTTGGGCCTAGGGGTTTGGAAAGCCCTGTAGGTGAGCTCTCGGTCCAGCTACTGAGGGGCCTTACTTGACAATGGGGATCAGGTTGAGGGTGACAATGCGAGTTTGCACACACCTTGGACCGCAAAAGGCCGTAGCCTCATGGGCCATGCAGGTTTCAGTCACACTGAGTGTTTGAAACCCATCCCAACAGCAAGGATTCACTGCCATTGGGGAAGAGTTGTTCTGTTTTATGCATCAGGTTCCCCCACATGAACGGATTTGACATAAGGTCTTGGCACAGATGCCTGAAAACCCATGTTGGAGAGAGATGATGGCCCTGGGCGCGGGCAGTTCTGATCTGCTGGATATGCGGCCTGCTGTCTCAGTGGATGACGGGATGCCTGGGCTCAGGCTGTCAGGCAGAGCAGTAGTGCACAGGCTGAAGTGGGTCCATGTTGGCTACCTCATGGAGGGGTGGCCTCATGCGGCCATGGAGGCTCGCTCCCTATGCCTGTTGTGAGCTGCTCCAAAGAACAAGGCTTGCTTCTGAGGGACAGGGGGAATCCAGTTTGAGGATTCCAGCATACCTTACATGGAAGATTCGATAGCAGGACTCTATGCATGGATACCTGGAAAGCCTACTTG
>NW_026758357.1:0-1065 GCF_022355385.1 Mustela nigripes
GATTACCACACAACTGGAAGTGCAACATGGTGGAAATGGGCCTGTAGACAACAAAGCAACTCCACAGCCAAAAAATGAAAGAAGTTGCGGAGACTTTGGGAGAAGAATTGAGGCATGGCTTAGGGGAGATGTGGGCGGTTGGTGCTTCAGAGGGCCGTAAGTCAACGCAAAGGACAAAGGCACAGAAGAGAGGAGCACACTGAGAATTCAAAAGGAGCATGTTTCCCAAGGCCACTGGCTGAGACCAGCAGTGGCTCTGAATGGCATGAGTTCTTGTCAAGGGTCTTGAGTCAGGAGATTTCAGATAATCAGGCTTGGCAGACATCGCCTCGAGAGAACACTGTGTTTCTCCTGGATAGGACACCAACAAGAAACCAGATGCAGGAAGCATGGAAACCATTATCATAATCAATCCTAGTAGGCAGAGTGGGAAGATGGTGGTTTCTGGCAGTGCATCCGTGAAAGGCAGTGTTTGTGGAGATGACTCGATGACTCGATGTGGAGATGACACGAAATTTTGGGCTCAAGCACCAGTAGCATAAACATGGAGCTATTCACCATTAAAGGACGGTGAGGACATTAGCTGCCAAACCTGCAAACATGAAGTCCTTAGTGTGGAACATTGGGAGGACTGCTTTCGTCAGTCCAAGTTGCTTTGTCCCAGGAGAACAGACTCTCCTGTAGGGGACTAGAGGAAAACCCTGCCCACATGATTTCTCCTGATCACAGCATTCTACAGGCTTTCATTCTGTTGAGTTGGTTGAAAGTTTCCTTTCACAGGCACGCCAGAGCCCACCATGCTGAACATCACCATATTCAGCCCAGATACCAAACACTCCAAATGGCAGGCAGGAGAGCCTCTATATGACTGGCCTCAAGGAAAGGGGAGAGCGACAACAAACCAGCAGAGGGCATGCATGACAAACACATATGAGACTCCCTCAAGGGCCAGTCCTTGGTCATTCCATGATGTTGTCATCCTAAAGAATTTACTCTCAGGGTAGAAAACAGAATGGGATTTCTCTTTTTTTTTTAATTTTTTATTTTTTATAAACATATATTTTT
>NW_026758358.1:0-1065 GCF_022355385.1 Mustela nigripes
GCCTACTTGTGATCTCTGTCAAATAAATAAATAAAATCTTTTATAAAAAATTTTAAAAAATTACTTGTCATTTCTGGAATCAGGAGCATATGGAAAAAAATAATATCTGAGGACAATACTTCTGCCATGTTTTGTGCCTTGTTAATATTTTTAAACAGTCAGGCAACTTATAGCTTTATTGAAATACCTGCTAAGATACCAGCAGTGCCTTTTGGAGCTCTATGACTATAAAAATTAATTGCAAATATTCAAAATGTTTACTATGGTGTCACTATTTAGGGCCACCACCAAGCATGTTTCAGAAGTAAGCATAACTGTTACTCTTCTGTAAGGCAAAAGGGCATGTTTTCAGGAGTTCCATCTGCTGTACCAAGAGGTGAATCAAGTAATGATTTTTGTCTATAAAATAATTCACTTTTCAATCTAACATTCCTCATTCCACATTATAATAATATAAACTAGGAGGAGACTAAAACAAACAAACAACTACAACTACAACAACCAGCTTTTCCTTCAGTGGTAAAGTAAATATAACCTTATGAATAGCCTGAAATTTATTTTTAAATATTTTTAAGATAAGCGTTTTTGTTAGAAAACCATTTATTTTATATTACTAAGAAATAACAGGCAAAGTTTTATTAACTTCTAAAAAGTCTAGTTACTTCTATTTATCTATTAACTCATCTCTTTATGAAGTAGAACATGATCACACCTATTGTATCTACCCAAGTTTGTATGCTTTGGTTATTTTATGTTTGCTATTTCCTTGCATAATTTTTACAATATTTGATACATAATAGTATCTTTAAGTCCATGTACGGTTTCACAGAATTTGCTTGAACTTGATAAAAATGTACCATACTTTTTGCACTGTCCTTGTTTTACTGTCCTTGTTTTACTTCTCTATTAACTTTCCAAGATTTATTCACTTTAGAGTGTGTAGCTATCATTTATTTTTATTCCTCCATAATGCTATGTTTACAAATTTGTACTTATCTGTACTTTTAAAAATATCTTAATTATAAACCATTTCTCATCTAACGTAACACTCATGTTGCTTCTACA
>NW_026758359.1:0-1065 GCF_022355385.1 Mustela nigripes
CCAGTGCCACCGCTTCATTCCAAGGTCTCCATAGACACAAAATCATATTAGGACACATTCACGGGAGAGTCCATTTCAACTCAGCCTCCTCGGTTGCTGCACCAGATCCAGCAGATCTAACCTGTCTTGTTACTTGGAGACAATTGGAATGCGAGGTGGGCTACCCAGCCATCCATCCTTAGAACCCTGCTCAGAATCGTTGTCCTGGAGCCAACCAACAGGTCTCAATTATCCTGCAGAAGAATCTTTGCAGTTGGGAGCTTCTCCCAACTCCCGTCCTGGGAAAAACTCCATGGCCTCGTGATCCACACCCCTTTCAAGAAGGGGCCATCAGGGACAGAATGTCCAACCTGAGCGACCGTCTGATCCTCACCCTGACTTCAGATGCACGAGATCTCGATTCAGGCCTGTAGATTGTGCCTGCCATATCCTCACCCAGAAACCGAGGATTAGCTTGGGTTCTCAGACTTCCGTCCTCAGACGACTGGCCCACAAGCCCTCCAGTTTGGCAATCCAAAACTACAATGCAGCACTCTGCCTGCCCTCAAGAAGAAAAACATTGCCCTCAGGGGCTACCCAGAAACCACAAATGAGGATCAACAGGGGACACCATTCGGCTGTACCCCAAAAATATAGGCTGACCTGGGCACTAATGCCCTTTCTGACACAGCCTGAGCCTGGACAGGCCCTTAGAACGTAATTGGTTCCACTGCATTTGTTTGCAAGCATCTCTCCTCAGAGGCCTGTTTTCCAATACCAGCATATGGGGGATTCCAGAGATACCAATCAGAACAAATCTTGTCTCCACATGGGAAACTTATCCGTTGGAGCTCTGTAAAAACCTCCAGTTAGGAGAAACCTTCAGGTAACCGGAGCCACCGCCCTATTCCAAGGTCTCCATGGACACAAACCCGCATTATGACCATTCAGCAGGAGAGTACATTTCATCTCAGCCCCGTTGATTACTCCCCCAGAGCCAGAATATCAAACCTGCCTTGTCGCTAGGAGACAACTGGAATGCAAAGCAGACTCTCTAGGCATCCATCGTTGGAATCCTGCTCTGGC
>NW_026758360.1:0-623 GCF_022355385.1 Mustela nigripes
GTAGCAGAAAGTTTCAGATATACACTGTTATTAACTATATATAAATTTTTGTAAAGAGAACTTATTCAACATGTATACTGGAAACTTCACCATTTGACTCACATCTCCCCTTTTCTCCCTGCCTTTAGTCACTGACAATTGCCCATCTACTCTTCACTTTTAAACACTGACTATTAGATTTCATATATAATTGTAATTATAAAGTGTTTATCTTTCTGTGTCTGTCTTATTTCACTTCTCTTAATGTCCTCCAGGTCCATCCATGTTGCTGTTATTTCATTATTCCACTTATTTAGCAATGAATATGTAAAATTAATTTCCATATTTTATCCATTGTGAATCACGCTGCAATAATGATTATAAGAGTAAAGTATAGTTTCAAGTTTGATTTCATATAATGGGTATATATCCAGAAGTGGGATTGTTGGAACATATGGTACTTTTAACTTTTTGAAGAACTTCTGAACCATGAGTCTGCATCTTCTATCAACACCCAAGAAACCACGGCAGACTCATACACAAGCTTTCAAATAAGGGAAAATAATCTCAGATGCTTTATAATTTTTGATAGTGTTACCTACTTCTGAACATATGACTGAACACATATAAAGCTGGAGCCATGA
>NW_026758360.1:723-1065 GCF_022355385.1 Mustela nigripes
CATTTAGAGCTTCTTCTGTGGAAGAACTATGCATTCACTTGTAAACAAAAGTAGTTTCATCTTTTTTTTTTTCTTCCTGGACACCATTTCCTCTCTCACACTGTTGCTCAAATTGGATGGAGTCTAAGGTCCTTTGAGGAAATTTTTGTTTAATGACTCAAAATAAAATAGGAAGAGTCTAAAGTGCTAAAAATAATTCTAGACCAAAGCTATAAGATCGTGCCAGAAAGGATAGTAATTTTATCTAACCACTGCCTGCTCACCCGTTATTTGTTCATTAACTAATCTCCAAATTCCTGACTAAATCCCTTTTGTAAGCCAGAATGTGAGCTAAAAACTGGG
>NW_026758361.1:0-1065 GCF_022355385.1 Mustela nigripes
GAACCTAGACCTTATCTTCAATCACGGCCGGGTTTGATAATGATGCAGAAATCAGGACACTTTCCCCATGGCAAGAAACCTTGTGGTTGGCATGTTGTCCAAGTTTCAGTGTAGTTGAAACCAGTGTGGCCAATGAGGCCCTGCCCATGCTTGCGGGACACATTGGCCACAAACACACATTTTGACCCTCAACCTGAGCCCAGTCCTCAGGAAGGCCTCTCAGTGGCTGGATGGAGAGACAGCATATTGGGCTTGCCATTCCCCTAGGCCCCAATTTTTAACCATAGTTCGGGTTGTCCCTTCACTCTTCCCCAGGCCTCTCTTTGGAATTCCTCCTTTGGTGGGACCTGAGGTAACAAACCTGAATGGAGTCCTCCCATCCCACAGATTTACGGAAAACAATTGGGATCAGGCAAAGTCCACAGAGAACAAGATTCGTCCATTGCCCATGAGGCCTCCCCTTCATTCTACGGCTATCGCTGATAAAAAATCCAGAGACAAAAGCCTGAGCACGCGCCTCACACAAGCTCATTCTTCATATCCTGAAGAGTTCTTCAGATAAGAACCTACACGGCACTCGAATGCACCCAAAATATATAGTCTAACCTGGGCACTAATGCACTGTCTGACAAACTGAGACCGGACCTCGTGACCAACACCCAGAAAGCTGACCGCACACTGGGCACATCAGACCCGCCATGGCCTTAGGTCATCATCTCTTCCCTACCTCAGTTTTCAGTCTTCAGAACCAAGACATTATCTCCAGTCACTGCCCAGGGGTGACATGATGCAGAATCAGAACTCTTCCTTACCCATGGCAAGAAACCTTGTGGTTGGCATGTTGTCCAACGTTCAGTGTAGGAGAAACCAGCATTAACCCTGAGGCACCGCCCATTCTTGAGTGCGACGAGGGCATAAACACGCATTGTGCCCCTCAGCGTGAGTCCTGTCCTCTAGTACATCCTCTCAGTGTCTGGACCATTAGATGTCATAATGGGCTTGACATGTCCATAGGCCCCAATTTTTAACCAGATTTCTGGTTGTCCAGTCGCCCCTCCCCAGGGC
>NW_026758362.1:0-1065 GCF_022355385.1 Mustela nigripes
TAGATTCTGTGCCTCTTTGGTTAGGTTTATTCCAAGGTATCTTATGGATTTGGGTGCAATTGTAAATGGGATTGACTCCTTAATTTCTCTTTCTTCTGTCTTGCTCTTGGTTTAGAGAAATGAAGCTGATTTCTGTGCATTGATTTTATATCCTGACACTTTACTGAATTCCTGTACAAGTTGTAGCAGTTTTGGAGTGGAGTCTTTTGGGTTTTCCACATATAGTATCATATCATCTATGAAGAGTGATAATTTGACTTCTTCTTTGCCGATTTTGATGCCTTTAATTTCCTTTTGTTGTCTGATTGCTCAGGCTAGGACCTCTAGTACTATGTTGAATAGCAGTGGTGATAATGGACATCACTGCCGTGTTCCTGACCTTAGCGGAAAATCTTTCAGTTTTTCTCCATTGAGAATGATATTTGCGGTGGGTTTTTCATAGATGGCTTTGATGATATTGAGGTATGTTCCCTCTATCCCCACACTTGAAGAGTTTTGATCAGGAAGGGATGCTGTACTTTGTCAAATGCTTTTTCAGCATCTATTGAGAGTATCATACGGTTCTTGTTCTTTCTTTTATTGATGTGTTGTATCACATTGACTGATTTGCAGATGTTGAACCAAACTTGCAGCCCTGGAATAAATCTCACTTGGTCGTGGTGAATAATCCTTTTAATGTACCGTTGAATCCTATTGGCTAGTATTTTTGTGAGAATTTTTGCATCTGTGTTCATCAAGGATATTGTTCTATAGCTCTCTTCTTTGATGGGATCCTTGTCTGGTTTTGGGATCAAGGTGATGTTGGCCTCATAAAATGAGTTTGGAAGTTTTCTTTCCCTTTCTATTTTTTGGAACAGTTTCAGGAGAATAGGAATTAGTTCTTCTTTAAATGTTTGGTAGAATTCCCCCGGGAAGCCGTCTGGTCCTGGGCTTTTGTTTGTTTGGATATTTTTTTTTTTTTGAGTTTTTAAATTTTTTATTTTTTATAAACATATATTTTTATCCCCAGGGGTACAGGTGCTGTGAAGTGTGTAAACCTGGTGATTCACAGACCTGTACCCCTGG
>NW_026758363.1:0-1065 GCF_022355385.1 Mustela nigripes
GGGGAACTTCTTATCGTCCCTGAAGAACTTCATAAACACCCTTACGTCCGATCGTCTTCAGGGAACTTCCCTGTCAATAGACAGAAATAGGTGCACTATTTACCTTATCGTTGCTCTTATCTCGATCCTCGTTCTGCGTCTGGAGATAGGGATGCGGGGTGTCGGCACCATTTGTCGCTCTCGGCCCGCAAAAACGACCCGCAGAGGAGGTGAGTGGCATGCTTCTTTTATGAGTAATGGCGGCCGTGCCGCACCAAGCACTTACAGCAGTATTTATTCACGAAGTTCACCCGTTCTCACCTCCCTATTTGGCCAATCATAATGCCGTGCACGCAGTGTCCTGGTGGACCCTTATGTAACCATACAGGACTCTATTGTTCTCTAGCGGTGATCATGCGTTTATCTCTTGGCTCCTGGTGCTGTGTGCGTCAGCCACGAGTGCACCCACATCCTCCTAAACCAATCATTCTCAGTTCCTCAATCTTCAGGCACTCCCGTCTACGTGACTACTTGCATCTGCTGGATGGCTCTCCACAGTCATCTCTTCTCAATCTCGGTTTTCAGGCTTCAGAACCTAGACCTTATCTCCAATTAAGGCCCGGGTTTGAAAATGATGCAGAAATCAGAACTCTTTCCCCATGGCAAGAAACCTTGTGGTTGGCATGTTGTCCAAGGTTAAGTGTAGTTGAAACCAGTGTGGCCCATGAGGCCCCGCCCATGCTTCCGGGCCACATTGGACACAGACACACATTGTGACCCTCAGCCTGAGCCCAGTCCTCAGGTAAGGCCTCTCAGTGGCTGGATGGAGAGACAGCATATTGGGCTTGCCATGCCCCCAGGCCCCAATTTTTAACCATATTTCGTTTTGTCCCTTCACTCTTACCCAGGGCTCTGCTTTGGAATTCGTCTTTTAGTGGGACACCTGAGGTAATAAACCTGAAAGGAGTCGTCGCATCCCAAGTTGACGAAAAACAATTGGGATCAGGCCACGTCCACAGAGACCAAGATTCGTCCATGGCCCATCAGGCTTTCAGGCTTCCACAACATTCCACGGCCATCGCTGTT
>NW_026758364.1:0-1065 GCF_022355385.1 Mustela nigripes
GTGGGGAGGGGGTTTGGGAGAAGGGGGTGGGATTATAGACATTGGGGAGGGTATGTGCTTTGGTGAGTGCTGTGAAGTGTGTAAACCTGGTGATTCACATACCTGTACCCCTGGGGATAAAAATATATGTTTATAAAAAATAAAAAATTTAAAAAAAAACTTGGAAGAAAAAAATTAAAATTCTTTGTTTTAAACAAGTGCCTTAGGTGTGTAGTCAAGGATGAGTTATTAATGCAGTAGTTTTCTAGTGTAAGCATGAATCAGACTCACCTGGAAAGCTTTTAAAAACAGATTGCTGGGCCCCAGCCTGATTTTTCAATTCATTCTGTCTGAAGAAGGGCCCAAGAATTTGAATTTCCTCCAATTTCCCAGGTAATGTCGATGTTACTGGTCCAAAGGACCACACTTGAAACAACTGGCAAAGCCTGTGTGAGTTTGGCCTTGATATCAAACAATTCCCACAGCCTCTTCCTCATTCTGCCCCTCCACCAAATAAGTGTAGAGGGAATTAGAACTAAGCAAACTCTCAGTTAGCAAGACAATCTTTACCCTGTGTACCACTACAGAAAACAATCAGTCACAACCCTCTCAAGATTGTCAAATATGACAGACATAAACACACCTCAGGCCACCTGCTGCATAATATCAAATTTCTCAACAACTGCTGTCCCCTGAAGGGCACAGCTGGCCCAACAGGGAACAGCCGTCCGTGACCTCACTGTTTTGCTGGGGCCTACCTAATTCAGAGTGCAACCAGGGGACCTCAGTCTCCAGGCAGATGTGTCTGCAACCAAATAAAACAATTTTCCAGCAGGACATAACTCTGAGAACAGAAGCCTAATCCTACCACAATTACGAGGTTTATCACTGCCTCAAGAGAACTTTCAAGCTTCTTTTCCAAGGCTGATAACCCTTTGCTTTTACTCCCACTCCTCCACTCCCAACTGATGAGGGAGGAGGAGGCTGGCTGAGGACAAAGCAAAAGCTGGCGCCTTGCACCCCCCTTCATCCGCTCCCCTCCATATGTGTAGCATTCCTCAGGCACCCCTGACTGCCATAAAATGA
>NW_026758365.1:0-1065 GCF_022355385.1 Mustela nigripes
TCTAGAACCACAGTTTACTTGTTCTAAGATTTCTCCTCCCCCCCCCCATTCTAATATCTCTTAAGGTGGCACTCACCTTGCACTTGATGACATATCCTAGTTTAACTGACAGCATTTCTCTTTCTTAGTCGAACATAGATGAAAGCTAGGATGCAATTAAATACTCTATTATGGTTACGATTCTGATATTTGAAATCCTCCGGTAGCTCCCTGTGCCCCCACAGTGTAGTACCTCACCTCCTCGGCATAGTATACAAACCATCTCACCCCCAGTGTTAACCCCGGGGTTCAGCCTCCATCCCCAGGTGATGCTGCCAGATCAGCTGTCCGTTGTCGTGAACTTGCTGTAGTTTCCAGAATGCACTGTGCTGCCTCCTTTGAAACTTGACACACTCATCCTCATTCTTCGCTTTGCCCTTGTCTATCACCTCCCCTGAAAATCTGTTCCTAAGTGGCTTTTCCCAGCTCCATCCTACCCTTGGCAGTCTTTTATCTCCCTGTGGTAAAACCTGTCACACTGCACCATGGACATGCCCGTTGTCCCGCTGAGAAGAGTAAAGGGACAGTGAGGGCCCCCCAGCATTTGCAGCTCTAGTGCAGAGCCCCATGCCTGGCTTGCAGGAAATGCCAGATCATGAAGACAAACGGACATCATCCTCTGGCTAAAACCAGCTCTTCTTTGCCTACCGCAGGATCTGGATCAATAAAGTGCAGCCAGTTATTATTGTTGTTTTTCTAGGGATTTTTTCCCCATATATTTCCCAGGTCTTTACTCTTTTTATAGCACTTTAATTCAGGCTTCAACCACTTCCTAGTCAGATCAGGTGAAATCATTTTCCTTCCCATACCCTCGAATATTTCACACCTAGTAATTCTTTTTTTAAAGATCTTATTTACCCATTTGACAGACAGATCACAAGTAGGTGAGAGGCAGGCAGAGAAGGGGGGGGGAGCAGGCTCCCCGCTGAGCAGAGAGCCCAATGTGGGTCTCCATCCTAGGACTCTGAAATCATGACCTGAGCCGAAGGCAGAGGCCTAAACCACTGCGCCACCCAGGAGCCCCCA
>NW_026758366.1:0-1065 GCF_022355385.1 Mustela nigripes
TAGACTGATATCCCTAGAGGTAATAAGGAACGAACAGGCCCCTAGGCACCTATCGGATCCATTGCTTTGGTTTCGTGGCATCTCTACTCAGAGGCCTGGATTTCAATAACAGCATATGGCTGTTTCTTGACTCACCCATAAGAACAAATCTCATCTACACATGGGAAACTTGCACGATGGAGCTGTGTGAAAGCCTCTCTTTAGGAGAACTCTTCAGGGCCCCAATGCCACCGCTTCATTCCAAGGTCTCCATAGACACAAAATCATATTAGGACACATCCACGGGATAGTCCATTTCAACTCAGCCTCCTCGGTTGCTCCCCCACGTCCAGCATATCTGACCTGTCTTGTTGGTTGGAGACAATTGGAACGCGAGGTGGGTTACTCAGACATCCATCCTTAGAACCCTCCTCGGAAACTTGTCCTGGAGAAAACCAACAGGTCTCAAATGTCCTGCAGAAGAATCTTTGCAGTTGGGAGCTTCACATAACTCCCATCATTGGAAAACCCACATGGCCTCGTGAACCACCGCCCCTTCAAGAAGGGCCATCAGGCACAGAATGTCGAACCTGAGCGATCGTCTGATCCGCGCCCTGACATCAGATGCACGAGATCTTGATTCAGGTCTGTAGACTGTGCCTGCCATATCCTCACCCAGAAACCTAGGCCTAGCTTGGGATCTCAGACTTCCGTCCTCGAACTCCTGGCCCAAAAGCCCTCCAGTTTGGCAATCCAGAACTACAATGCATCACTCTGCCTGCCCTCCAGAAGAAAAACATTGCCCTCTGGGCAAACCAGAAACCACAAATGTGGATCATCCTCCACGCCATTCGGCTCTACCCCAAATATATAGTCTGACCAGGGCACTAATGCCCTTTCTGACACAGCCTGAGCATGGACCTCCGGGCCCCATCCAGACAGATGGCCACACACTGAGCACATCGGACCTGCCATGGCCTTAGGTCGTCATCTCTTCTCAACCTCGGTTTTCAGGCTTCAGAACCTAGACCTTATCTCCAATCACGGCCCGGGTTTGAAAATGATGCAGAAATCAGAACTCTTTCC
>NW_026758367.1:0-1065 GCF_022355385.1 Mustela nigripes
CCCACTGAGCCACCCAGGCACCCCAATTGCCATATATTTAAATTCTAGGTTAAGACTAAAGGAAATTTTGAAGAAAAAAAAGGATGTCCTAGATCCCTAAAACCACTTTTCATTGTTGAATCTTCCTTTCCAGCCTATGACATTGGTAAGTAATTACTAGATACATATAATTAAGGATGCACTTCTAGTGCTAAGCTTAACCTATCCAAAGTCCTATTACTTGGTTTAAGATTTTTTTTTTAAAAGATTTTATTTATTTACTTGTGAGAGAGACAGTGAGAGAGAGCATGAATGAGGAGAAGGTCAGAGAGAGAAGCAGACTCCCCATGGAGCTGGGAGTCCGATGCGGGACTCGATCCCGGGACTCGATCCCGGGACTCAAGGATCATGACCTGAGCCGAAGGCAGTCGTCCAACCACCTGAGCCACCCAGGCGTCCCTACTTGGTTTAAGATTAATGAACCAATAAGATACAGCTCAAGTGAAAGAAGAGGATTGTTTTCCATTTAAAAACAATTTTAAAATACAAACTTTGCTTTTAGGGAATTTGTTTTCTAGAGTTTGAGAGGGTGTGGTGACTATAAAAAATCGATAGATGTTTGTTGACTTTATGTAGAAGTCATACAGAATGTCGGAAAGTATGAAAGAAGTCAATTTGGTAAGAAATAGCAATAGCAGTACTGGGGAATGATTGCATTTTGGATGGGCTAGAAGCCACACCAAGCAGTATCTCCAGAGCTGTCAGTGATGGGCCAATGTCTTGAGATGAAAGCGGAGGCCAAGAGGGAAGGACTAGATCCAGTTGGAATAAACCAGGCCTTGAAATTAATGGATTAATTAATTATGGAATTAGACATCTATGGAGAAGTCATTGCAAGGCCACATACTATTTATACTTCCAGTGTTCTAGGATGTTAAAGAAAGAACTTGCCAATGTTTATACCAGAAACAGGGGCCGCTGTTTGTATTTCCAAATACTTGAGCTAAATGGGTGTGATTTGGACATAAATGGTTAAGTCCAAAGAGACTGGCCTGCTTTGAATTTGCTGTGAGGGCACCAGTGCAC
>NW_026758368.1:0-1065 GCF_022355385.1 Mustela nigripes
CTCATTTGGGGTATCTGAGTAGCCCCAGAGGGCAATGTTTTTCTTCTAGGGGCAGGCAGAGTGCTGCATTGTAGTTCTGGATTGCCAAACTGGAGGGCTTGTGGGCCAGTAGTCTGAGGATGGAAGTCTGAGAACCCGAGTTAGGCCTAGGTTTCTGGGTGAGGATATGGCAGGCACAATCTACAGACCTGAATCGAGATCTCGTGCATCTGAAGTCAGGGCGAGCATCAGAAGAACGCTCAGGTTGGACATTCTGTCCCTGATGTCCCCTTCTTGAAGGGGGGGGGGTGGATCACGAGGCCTTGTGGGTTTTCCCACGATGGGAGTTTTGAGGAGCTCCCAACTGCAAAGATTCTTCTGCATGACAATTGAGAACTGTTGGTTGGCTCCAGGACAACGATTCCGAGCAGGGTTATAAGTATGGAAGGCTGGGTAGCACACTTCGCATTCCAATTGTCTCCAAGCAACAAGACAGGTGAGAACTGCTGGATCTGGGGGAGCAACTGAGGAGGATGAGTTGAGATGGACTCTCCCGTGGATGTGTCCTAATATGATTTTGTGTCTATGGAGACCTTGGAATGAAGCGTTGGCACTGGGACTTTGAAGGGTTCTCCTAAAGAGAGGCTTTCACAGAGCTCCATCGTGCAAGTTTCCCGTGTGTAGATGAGTTTTGTTCTGATGGGTGAGTCAAGAAACAGCCATTGCTGTTATTGAAATCCAGGCCTCTGAGGAGAGATGCCTGGAAACCAAAGCAATATATCCTATTTGCCTAGGGGGCTGTTCGTTCCTTTTTACCTCTGGGGACATCAGTCTACGGGTCTGAGTGCTGGTAGGGGCTCAGATGGGCCCAGATTCCCCTGATTGTCCTGGGAAGCCACAAATATTGGGATGGCCTCAGGGAGTTTGGAGGTTTATCTTATTAGTAGGGTTTTGGCCATTGGAGTGGGCACATTCAATTCCCTTGGAGAGGGCAAGCACAGTCGTCATGTTTGTCTCCAGGGGCCTGAGCTTGTAGGGTGTGTAGGCCACGGCTGTTTGGACAGTTGTCTGAAAACACAAACTCGG
>NW_026758369.1:0-1065 GCF_022355385.1 Mustela nigripes
TATTAGTAGGGTTGTGGCCATTGGAATGGGCACACAGAATTCCCTTGGAGAGGGCAAGTACAGTCTTCAGGTTGGCTCCAGGGGCCTGAACCTATAGGGTTTTTAGGCCAGGGCTGTTTGGACTGTTGTCTGAAAACAGAAACTCGGCTTATGTTTCGGGTCATAGGTATGGCAGGACTGATCTACAGACCTTGAGGAGAACTCTTCATGATATGAAAAAAGGGCGAGTGTGAGGCTCTTGCTCAAGTTTTTGTCTCTGGATATCGTGTCACTCATGGTCGTGAAATTTCCGGGAGACTTCATGGGAAATGGATGAGACTTATTCTCTTGAGTTTGGCCTTGTCAAACGAGGTGAGGTCATTCTGTGGGATGGAAGAAGTCCGTTTTTGTTGTTGTTGTTGTTGTTTTGTTTTGTTTTGTTTTTTAACCTTAGGTGTCCCACCAAATGAGGAATTCCAGAGTAAAGCCCTGGGGAGGGGCGACTGGACATCCAGAAATCTGGTTAAAAATGGGGCCTAGGGACATGTCAAGCCCATTATGACATCTAATGGTCCAGGCACTGAGAGGACTTACTAGAGGACAGGACTCACGCTGAGGGTCACAATGCGCGTTTATGCCCTCGTCGCACTCAAGAATGGGCGGGGCCTAAGGGTGAATTCTGGTTTCTCCTACACTGATCGTTGGACAACTTTTCAACCGCAAGGCCTCTTGCCTTGGGTAAGGATAAGTTCTGATTTCTGCATCACATTCAACACTTTTGTCAGGGCTTGGTGTTACTGTCTAAGTTCTGAAGCCTGAAAAGTTAGGTTGTGAAGAGATAATGAGCTAAGACCATGGCGGGTGTGATGTTCTCAGTGTGCGGTCAGCTGTCTCGGTTTTGGTCAGGAGGTCCGGGCTCATTCCTATCAGACAGTGTATTAGTGGGCAGGTAAGACTATCTAATTTGGGTACATTCGAGTGCCATGTATGTCTATCCTCATTTGGGTTATGTGAGAAACTCCATAGGTCAAAATTTTTGTTCTGGAAGGCAGGCAGAATGCTTAATTTTGTGTCCCGAATTTCCAA
>NW_026758370.1:0-1065 GCF_022355385.1 Mustela nigripes
TGGGCCCAGATTGCCCCTGTTTGTCCTGGGAAGCCACAAATATTGCGTGGCCTCAGGGACTTTGGAGTTTTATACTCTTAGAAGGGTTGTGGCCATTGGAAAGGGCACATACAATTCCTTTGGAGAGGGCAAGCACAGTCGTCAGGTTTGGCTCCAGGGGCCTGAGCCTGTTGGGTGTGTAGGCCAGGGCTGTTTGGACAGATGTCTGAAAACACAAACTCGGCTTATGTTTCGGGTCATTGGTATGGCAGGACTGATCTACAGACCATGAGGAAAAATCTTCGCAATATGAAAAAAGGGCGTGTGTGAGGCTATTGCTCAAGTTTTTGTCTCTGGAGATCGTGTCACTCATGGTCGTGAAATTTCCGGGTGACTTCATGGGGAATGGATGTGTCTTACTCTCTGGGGGTTTGGCCCCATCCAAAGAGTTTGGGGTCATTCTGTGGGATGGAAGAAGTCCATTGTTCTGTTGTTGTTGATTTGTTTTTTTTTGTTTTTCCACCTCAAGTGTCCCACCAAATGAGGGATTCCAGAGTAGAGCCCTGGGGAGGGGCGATTGGACAACCAGAAATCTGGTTTAAATTTGGGGCCTAGGGACATTTCAAGCCATTACGGCATCTAATGGTCTAGCCACTGAGAGGACTTACTAGAGGACCGGACTCGTGCTGAGGGTCACAATGCGTGTTTATGTCCTTGTCGTACTCAGGAATGGGCGGGACCTCAGGGTGAATGCTGGTTTCTCCTACACTGAACCTTGGACAACATGGCAACCACAAGGTTTCTTGCCGTGGATAAAGAGGAGTTCTGATTTCTGCATCACACTCACCCCTTGGCAGTGATTGGAGATAAGGTCTAGGTTCTGAAGTCTGAAAACTTAGGTAGGGAAGAGATGATGACCTAAGGCCAGGTTGGGTCTGATGTGTTCAGTGTGCGGTCAGCTGTCTGGGTGTTGTTCACGAGGTCCGGGCTCAGGTTGTCAGACAGTGCATTAGTGCCCAAGTTATACTATATATTTTGGGTGCATTCGAGTGCCGTGTAGGTTATTATCTGAAGAACTCTTCAGGA
>NW_026758371.1:0-1065 GCF_022355385.1 Mustela nigripes
GGGAGGGGCCGGCTCCCGGCAAGCGGCGGAGCAACTGCGCACAAAATCAGGACTTTTAAAAGTCTGTTCCGCTGAGGGACATCACTCCAGAGGCTAAACCGGGGCGAAGCCCACACAGGGTCAGCGTGGCCCCAGGTCCCGCAGGGTCACAGAAGGATGGGGGGTGTCTGAGTGTCGCAGAGCTTCCCGGTATTCGAACGGAAAAGCCGGCTACAGAGACAGAACCGACAGTAAGCTCACAGCTTGGTGTTACCTTGAACCGGTCGCAGGCTCGGTGAGCGCGGAGCGCGGCCGGAGGTCAGGCAGACGGGAGTAACTGGCGCTGTTCTCTGAGGGCGTACTGAGGAGTGGGGCCCTGGGCCCTCGGCTCCTCCGGGCCGGAGACTAGGAGGCCGCCATTTGTATTCCCGTCCTCCGGAACTCTACGGAAAGCGCTCAGGGAACAAAAGCTCCTGAAAGCAAACCCAAGCAGATTACTTACCCCGGCCCCTGAGAAGGGCAGTGCAATTCCGCCTGGGCCAAAGACACTTGAGAATCACTACAACAGGCCCCTCCCCCAGAAGATCAACAAGAAATCCAGCCAAGACCAAGTTCACCTACCAAGGAGTGCGGTTTCAATACCAAGGAGAGCAGCAGAATTCCAGAGGAGGAGAAAGCAAAGCACGGAACTCAAGGCTTTTTCCCTGGGATTTTTTCTTAGTCTTGCAGTTAATTTAATTTTTTTCTTTTTCATTTTTTGTTTTTTTTCTCGCCTTCCGGTTAAATTTTTTTTTTTAACTTTTACCTTTTTCTTTTTTAACGTTTTTTAACTAGTTTATCCAATATATATATGTTTTCTTTTTTATATTGTTCTTATTTGTTTTCTTTTTTTTTAAATTCTTTTCTTTTCTTTCTTTTTTCTTTTTTCTTTTTTTTTTCTTTCTTCCTTTTTGAACCTCTTTTCATCCCCTTTCTCCCCCCAAACGATTTGGGATCTCTTCTAATTTGGTTAAAGCATATTTTCCTGGGGTTGTTGCCACCCTTTTAGTATTTTACTTGCTCCTTCATATACTCTTATCTGGACAA
>NW_026758372.1:0-1065 GCF_022355385.1 Mustela nigripes
TTCCCATGAAGTCACCCGGAAATTTCACGACCATGAGTGACACGAAATCCAGAGACAAAAACTTGAGCAAGAGCCTCACACTCGCCCTTTTTTCATATCCAGAAGAGTTCTCCTCATGGTCTGTAGATCAGTCCTGCCATACCTATGACTCGAAACATAAGCTGAGTTTGTGTTTTCAGACAACTGTCCAAACAGCACTGGTCTACACACCCTACAGGCTCGGGCCCCTGGAGCCAAATTTAACGACTGTGCTTGCCCTCTTCAAGGGAATTGTATGTGCCCATTCCAATGGCCAAAACCCTACTAATAGGATAAACCTCCAAAGTCCCTGAGGACATCCCAATTTTTGTGGCTTCCCATGACAAACAGGGGCAATCTGGGCCCATCTGAGCACCTACCTGCACTCACCCCGTAGTCTGATGTCCCCAGAGGTAAAAAGGAACGAATAGGCCTCTAGGCAACTATCGGATCCATTGGTTTGGCTTCCAGGCATCTCTCCTCAGAGGCCTGGATTTCAATAACAGCAAATGCCTTTTTCTTGACTCACCCATCAGAACAAATCTCATCTACACATGCGAAACTTGCACGATGGATCTGTGTGAAAGCCTCTCTTTAGGAGAAACCTTCAGGGCCCCAGTGCCACCGCTTCATTCCAAGGTCTCCATAGACACAAAATCATATTAGGAGATATCCACGGGAGAATCCATTTCAACTCAGCCTCCTCGGTTGCTCCCCCAGATCCAGCAGATCTAACCTGTCTTGTTGTGTGGAGAAAATTGGAATGAGAGGTGGGCTACCCAGCCATCCATCCTTAGAACCATGCTCGGAATCGTTGTCTTGGAGCCAACCAACAGGTCTCAATTGTCCTGCAGAAGAATCGTTGCATTTGGGAACTTCTCACAACTCCCATCGTGGGAAAACTCACATGGCCTCGTGATCCACCCCACCTTCAAGAAGGGCATCAGGGTCAGAATGTCCAACCTGAGCGATCGTCTGATCCTCGCCCTGATTTCTGATACACGAGATATCGATTCAGGTCTGTAGATTGTGCCTGCCATATCCTCA
>NW_026758373.1:0-1065 GCF_022355385.1 Mustela nigripes
CCAGATTCCTAGAGAATATCTAAATATTTGTGAACTGTATCTGGTAATACCTGAACAGTACAGGCCACTCTGATGATGTCACACCCAAGGTGAGGAGTGACCCTTTGCGAAATGGAGAGGAGATGACCTATGCTGTAGTCGGGTAGTGAGCTTGCTTGCATTGAGATCTGAAAGGAAGAACTTGGGAGAGGTCCCACTTGATAAGAGGCTGAGGGAATTTCTAAGCAAAGTCTTAAAGCATCAGAAGGCTTCTCTTGAATTCTTATGGTAAAGTTTGGGAAGAACAAATGATATGAAGACGTAATCATTAATCAGTATGAAGCAGAACTGAAAATTTTGGAAAATTCCCAGCCTGCTCCTACTGAAAGGAAGGAGAGATCTTGTTCCAGAGAAATCAGGAAGGATGTGGAAATACTTGATGAGGGGGTGGTTATGGGTTGACCATCTCAGCATAACCCAGGAACTGCTCGTCAAGACCCTGAGAGCATAATGAGCCTCTAAAGAGAAGCCTGGACCTACTGTCCACAACATTCTGGAGATCACTGGGACTGACCCCCTCCCAGCACAGACTGAGTGAGGGGGGCTGGGTGGGCTGCATGACTTGACCTTGGACTTCCATCTTTCATAACTCTGATGGAATTCATTATTATAATTTATACCCTACCCAGGCAGTGGTATTTGTCATAGCCACTTGATCAGACAAAGATATCCTATCACAACATCTCTGGTGGGTATGAGAAGAGCTGGTGAGTTTCAGTTGTTCAGCGTATGGCCAAAGACTTCCAGACTTTGACAGATCTGACCAGAAACCAGATTCCTCATGTTACACATGCATAATGGGGATTTGGTTTGTTGTTACATATTTAGTACTTGTTACTTTGATCCTCCAAATGAAAAGGTTTTTTTTTTTTTTCAATTTTTTTTCAATTTATTTTTATACTTTGCACTTTTTTTAAATTAATTTTTTATTTTTTATAAACATATATTTTTAGTCCCTAGGGGTACAGGTCTGTGAATCACCAGGTTTACACACTTCACAGCACTCACCAAAGCACATACCCTCCC
>NW_026758374.1:0-1065 GCF_022355385.1 Mustela nigripes
AGTGGCGTTTGGTTTGGGGCGAACCGCACTTCACCGCTGCTTCCTCAGCCTTGCTGAGGGAAGATGAGTTGCGGGAAGGCTGGTGCCTCTTGGGACTTGCTTTTCCGGGCTCATATTCGCGCCCTGACTTCAATCTGCCAAGCCGATCTAGGCAGACACAGCTACAAAACTGCTACAGCGAGCATGGCCTAGGATGGCACTGTATGCACACTACCATCTCTCGGTGTAGGCAATGCTTGGCCTTTTTCTCAGGCCTTGTGGCAGACTCGGGAACTACGCCAGTGCCTTCCCCACAGGAGAGGAGAGATGACAGGATCCCTGCACTCGGCCCACGCACTGGGAAAGGGAGCTGTGGGGGACTGTCCCCACTCCTGACCTGGACATCCCGAGCCTTCGCGAACGCTTCCACGTCCTGGATGATGACGTAAACTGGCTGACATTTCTTTCTTTTAGCTGTTTCTGCGAGTTCAGGGTAGGCGCCTGTTGGCAAGCCCATGTCTCCACCAGAGAAAGGTGGGCAAAGCTGCTGTCTCCTTGGGCCTAGAGGCTCAGGACCGGCATGCTTTCTGCCCACACTCCCTAACAGTGGGGCACACGCCCTGCCATACTCATCCCCTCCTGTCTCTTAGCAGCCAGGCTTCCGTCTCCACACTGAGAGCGGGTGACACTTGCATTGCCATCGGCCATTGTGCCTGCCAGGGCCTTCCCGCTTCGCAACCGTTTCCAAACCAGATGGCCGACGGCTCCTGCTCTTCTCCCTGGAAAGGTGCTGCACCTTCCACAGACATGCTCTTGGGGAGCGAAGAGAAGGACGTGTCCCTTACCTTAAGGCTCTTTCCACAGGCACAACCGCGCTTCGCTCTCAGGCAGAGGGGATGCCCAGGCAAGAGGATTTCGCTCCATGAGGCTTTATTACACCGTACTGTGGAGACCAGCTCAGGCAAACAGGAGCAGCCCACAGAAACGACTCTCATTTCACAGCGACTGCTATGCTTTCGCAGAGGTTTTCAGCTTGGCGCGAACCGCACTTCGCTGCTGCTTCCTCAGCAAGGCTTTGGTCGTTCG
>NW_026758375.1:0-1065 GCF_022355385.1 Mustela nigripes
TTTTAACATTTTTTAACTATTTTATCTAATACATATATTTTCTCTTTTTTTATATTTCTCTTTATTCGTTTTCTTTTTTTAATTCTTTTTTTTTCTTTATTTATTTTTGAACCTCTTTTTATCCCCTTTCTCCCCCCTCATGATTTGGGATCTCCTCTGATTTGATTAAAGCATATTTTCCTGGGGTTGTTGCCAACCTTTTAGTATTTTACTTGCTCCGTCGTATACTCTTATCTGGACAAAATGACAAGGCGGAAAAATTCACCACAAAAAAAGAACAAGAGGCAGGACGAAGGCTAGGGACCTAATCAATACAGACATTGGTAATATGTCAGATCTAGAGTTCAGAATGACAATTCTCAAGGTTCTTGCCAGGATCGAAAAAGGCATGGAAGATATTAGAGAAACCCTCTCCGGAGATATAAAAGCCCTTTCTGGAGAAATAAAAGAACTAAAATCTAACCAAGTTGAAATAAAAAAGCTATTAATGAGGTGCAATCAAAAATGGAGGCTTTCACTGCTAGGATAAATGAGGCAGAAGAAAGAATTAGTGATAAAGAAGACCAAATGACAGAGAATAAAGAAGCTGAGCAAAAGAGGGACAAACAGCTACTGGACCAACGGGGAGAATTCGAGAGATAAGTGACACCACAAGATGAAGCAACATTAGAATAATTGGGAATCCACAAGAAGAAGAAAGAGAGAGGGGAGCAGAAGGTATACTGGAGAGAATTTGGGGGGGGAGAATTTCCCCAATATGGCAAATGGAATGAGCATCAAAATTCAGGAGGTTCAGAGAACGCCCCTCAAAATCAATAAGAATAGGCCCACACCCCGTCACCTAATAGTAAAATTTACAAGTCTCAGTGACACAGAGAAAATCCTGAAAGCAGCCCGGGAAAATAAGTCTATAACATACAAAGGTAAAAATATTAGATTGGCAGCTGACTTATTCACAAAGACCTGGCAGGCCAGAAAGAGCTGGCATGATATTTTCAAAGCACTAAACGAGAAAAACATGCAGCCAAGAATACTATATCCAGCGAGGCTATCATTGAAAATAGA
>NW_026758376.1:0-1065 GCF_022355385.1 Mustela nigripes
ATGGGGCCCTGAAGGGTTCTCCTAAAGAGAGGCTTTCACACAGCTCCATCGTGCAAGATCCCCATGTGTTGATGAGATTTGTTCTGATGGGTGAGTCAAGAAACAGCCATATGCTGTTATTGAAATCCAGGCCTCTGAGGAGAGATGCCTGGAAGCCAAATCAATGGATCCGATAGGTGCATAGGAGCCTGTTTCTTCCTTTTTACCTCTGGGGACATCAGTCTACGGGTCTGAGTGCCGATATGTGGTCAGTTGGGCCCAGATTGCCCCTGTTTGTCCTGGGAAGCCACAAATATTGGGATGGCCTCAGGGACTTTGGAGTTTTATCCTCTTAGTAGGCTTGTGGCCATTGGAATGGGCACATACAATTCCCTTGGAGAGGGCAAGCACAGTCGTCAGGTTTGGCTGCAGTGCCCTGAGCCTGTAGGATGTGTAGGCCACGGCTGTTTGGACAGTTGTCTGGAAACACAAACTAGGCTTATGTTTCCGGTCATAGGTATGGTAGACTGATCTACAGACGATGAGAGGAACTCCACGGTATATGAAAAAAGGGCGAGTGTGAGGCTCTTGCGCATGTTTTTCTCTCTGGACATCGTGTCACTCATGGTCTTGAAATTTCCGGGTGACTTCATGGGATAAGGACGTGTCTTACTCTCTGGGGGTTTGGCCTCATCCAAAGAGTTTGGGGTCATTCTGTGGGATTGAAGAAATCCGTTGTTCTGTTTTGTTTTTTTTTTTTCAACCTCTGGTGTCCCACCGAATGAGGGATTCCAGAGTAGAGCCCTGGGGAGGGGCGACTGGACATCCAGAAATCTGGTTAAAAATTGGGACCTAGGGACATGTCAAGCCCATTATGACACCTAGTGGTCCAGCCACTGAGAGGACGTACTAGACGTCAGGACTCACGCTGAGGGTCACAATGCGTGTTTATGCCCTCCTCGCACACAAGAATGGGCGGGGCCTCAGGGTGAATGCTGGTTTCTCCTACACTGAACGTTGGACAACATGCCAACCACAAGGTTCCTTACCCATGGCAAGAAACCTTGTGGTTGGCATGTTGTCCAA
>NW_026758377.1:0-1065 GCF_022355385.1 Mustela nigripes
TCATGAAGGGGGGGGGGGTATCGCGAGGCCATGGGGGTTTCTCACGATGGGAGTTGTGAGAAGCTCCCAACTGCAAATATTCTTCTGCAAGAAAATTGAGACCTGTTGGTTGGCTCCAGGCCAATGATTCCGAGCAGGGTTCTAAGGATGGATGGCGGGGTAGGCCACCTGGCATTCCAATAGTCTCCTAGCAACAAGACAAGTTAGATCTGCTGGATCTCGCGGAGCAACCGAATATGCTGAGTTGAATTGGACACTCCCGTGCATGTGTCCTAATATGATTTTGTGTTTATGGAGACCTTGGAATGAAGCGGTGGCACTGGGGACCTGAAGGGTTCTCCTAAAAAGAGGCTTTGACAAACCTCCCACGTGCAAGTTTCCCATGTGTAGATGAGTTTTTTTCTGATGGGTGAGGCAAGAAACAATCATATGCTGGTACTGAAAACCAGGCATCTGAAGAAGATGCCTAGAAACCAAAGCAATGGATCTGATTAGGGCCAAGGGGCTTGTTCGTTCCTTTTTACCTCTGGGGATATCAGTCTACGAGTCTGAGAGCAGGTAGGTTCTCAGGTGGGCTCAGATTGCTCCTGTTTGTCCTGGGAAGCCACCACTATTGTGATGGCTTCAGGGACTTTGGAGGTTTATCCTATTAGTAGGGTTGTGGCCATTGGAATGGGCACACAGAATTCCCTTGGAGAGGGCAAGTACAGTCCTCAGGTAGGCTCCAGGGGCCTGAGCCTGTTGGGTGTGTAGGCCTGGGCTGTTTGGACAGTTGTCTGAAAACATAAACTCGGATTATGTTTCGGGTTATAGGTATTGCAGGAATGATATACAGACCATGAGGAGAACACTTCAGGATATGAAAAAAGGGCGAGTGTGAGGCTCTTGCTCAAGTTTTTATCTCTGGATATCATGCCATTCATGGTCAGGAAATATCCGGCTGACTTCATGGGAAATGGACGAGTCCTACTCTCTGGGGTTTTGGCTCCGTCCAAAGACTTTGGGGTCATTCTGTGGGATGGAAGAAGTCCGTTTATATTTGTTGTTGTTGTTGTTTTGTTTTGT
>NW_026758378.1:0-1065 GCF_022355385.1 Mustela nigripes
GACATAATAGTGAATCAAAGCAGGCAGATACTAAATACATACACACACACACACACTGTGTGTTTATATGTATATTGTATATACACATATATATAGTACATGTGTATACTTAAGATCTGTGTATTTAACTCTATATAATTTATTCCTAAGGAGGAAAACAAAGATAACATTGTGTATAAAAGTGACACTGGGAGATACTGGGTGATTGAGTGACACTGAATATTTGAGTCACGTCAACATGCTACTTTCAAAGGTCCAGAGCCTCTAAAAAGTGATTCTTAAAGACCATTTCTATGGCCTTAAAGCTCTGAACTAAGGCTTTGTGATCTAATTTCCTCCTAAACTCCATCTGGATCACTCACTCACCTGGTCGTTCTGGCTCAGGAACTCTTCCTCTAATATCCAAGGCTCCTCTCCTTGCTCCAACTTGAGGATCACTTTCTGTTTCAGGGATGGAATACCCTGTGAATGAGAAGTGGGACAAACTGGATGAGTTTCAGGGCCTCTGAAGGTGGAGGACATTATAACTCAAAGACCATACAATAAAAAAAAATAATAATAATCCCTGTTATGAGGGAAAAGAAAACAAATCCCTTTGGATAATCAAAAGGTCATCCTTGACCTCCAAATTTCAAAACTAAATATTATATTCCAAAAATCCGGCAAGTTTCTGTAAATAAAAAAAACACACACACTGGGGGTCTATGTGAGAAACAAACACTACCTACCCACTAAGACAAAGTGGCTCTAGTTTTCCAGCATCACATCCCTGTACAGGGTCCTCTGAGCAGGGTCCAGGTGCTGCCACTCCTCCTGGGTAAAGCCCACAGTCACATCCCTAAATGACAATGATCCCTGGAAAAGCACATTTCTGCTCAGTCTGAAGTGGTCAAAATCAAGTGACAGGAAAAAAGTTCAAAGACCAATTCTTGGGGGTATAGCTCTGTGGTAGAGCATTTGACTGCAAAGACCAATTCTTACCATTTTTTACTGTTGAAAACTGGCCAGAAAATGTTACTAAGGACCTCTATTATAGAGCTTCTTTTGGGATATGCTTTGTGAGTT
>NW_026758379.1:0-1065 GCF_022355385.1 Mustela nigripes
AGTGGAAAACATTCTGAAAATGTGTAAATA
This sequence comes from Mustela nigripes, assembly GCF_022355385.1. Taxonomy (NCBI): domain Eukaryota; kingdom Metazoa; phylum Chordata; class Mammalia; order Carnivora; family Mustelidae; genus Mustela; species Mustela nigripes. Next base: position 31 of record NW_026758379.1, read on the forward strand.
GGAACAGTTAAGCCCTGGTAACTCAAAGTCCTAATAAAGTAAGTTTTAAATATAACATCTTAATTTTATAAAATTCTTAGAAATGATTACTAATATTTATAATGATATCTAAAGAAATATTATTTTCGTGACTTTAGCTTAAACTCAATTCAATAACTGGTGATAAAGAAGAATCACTTGTTAGTATGCAAGTTTTTTTGGTACTTATATGAAACCTTCTTCATGAAAAGTCTTTTTTTTTAATTGAGAAGGTTTTAGAAATTTCTTAGGGAAAGTTATACTATTAAAGTCATACATTGTGCTGTTCAGAAGTCAACAGTGTTAAATTTGGAACCATATATTTTATTTTGGACCAAACGTTCATCAACTGATGGATGGACAAAGAAGATATATATACATTGAGTTTTTATCAACTGTGTTTTATAGCAATCAACTTATTTATGATCATTTTTATATGTATTTTTTACAATTTTTGGAGGAAGGGGTGATTTTTAAAATTTTACCAACTATGCTCTTCAGTTTGTTTAATGTAATTGTCCATTCTATTTCATTGCTCAAATAATAAATTTTATGTTTCAGTTCCAATTATATCTTAAATTCCATTTTATATGTTGGAAATATGAAACTGATGCCAAGGAATTAAAGGTTTATTTTAAAGCTAACCATCATTAGGAAATAATTAGCATGTACCTCATTAGCCAAAAGGTCATACTAAAAAAAGCATGAAAATATGCATCCATTTATTCACTTAAAAATTTGTTGAGCTGGTCAAACACAAAGACTGAAAGTGATAGCTACTAAAACTTATGATGGGCATATAATAATGTATAAATATAAGGACTTGTTTTTTAAAAAAGGTATAGACTGGTAATAAAGACTTTCAATCATAATAACCCTTGGAGATTTCTTTTTTTTTTTTTTTTAAAGATTTTATTTATTTATTTGACAGAGAGATTACAAGTAGGCAGAGAGGCAGGCAGAGAGAGAGGAGGAAGCAGGCTCCCCGCTGAGCAGAGAGCCCGATGCGGGACTCGA
>NW_026758380.1:0-1065 GCF_022355385.1 Mustela nigripes
TGCACGAGATCTCGATACAGGTCTGTAGATTGTGCCTGCCATATCCCAACCCAAAAACCTAGGCCTAGCTTGGGTTCTCAGACATCCGTCCTCAGACTACTGACCCACAAGCCCTCCAGTTTGGCAATCCAGAACTACAATGCAGCACTCTGCCTGCCCTCCAGAAGAAAAACATTGCCCTCTGGGGCTAACCAGAAACCCCAAATGAGGATAAACCTACACGCCATTCATCTGTACCCCAAATATATAGGCTGACCTGGGCACTAATGCCCTTTCTGACACAGCCTGAGCCTGGACCTCCTGGGCCCACCCAGACAGCTGGCCTCACACTGAGCACATGGGACCCGCCCTTTTCAATAGTTCGTCATCTCTTCTCAACCTCGGTTTTCAGGCTTCAGAACCTAGACCTTATCTCCAATCACGGCCCGGGTTTGAAAATGATGCAGAAATAAGAACTCTTTCCCCATGGCAAGAAACCTTGTGGTTGGCGTGTTGTCCAAGGTTCAGTGTCGTTGAAACCAGTGTGGCCCAAGAGGCCCCGCCCATGATTGCTGGCCACATTGGTCACAAACACACATTGTGACCCTCAGCCTGAGCCCCGTCCTCAGGTAAGGGCTCTCAGGGGTTGGATAGAGAGACAGCATATTGGGCTTCCATGCCCCTAGGCCCCAATTTTTAACCGTAGTTCTTGTTGTCCCGTAGCACTTCCCCAGGGATCTGCTCTGGAATTCCTCTTTTGGTGGGACACCTGAGGTAACAAACCTGAAAGGAGTCCTCCCATCCCACAGATTGACGAAAAACAATTGGGATCGGGCCAAATCCACAGAGAGCAAGAACCGTCCATGGCCCATGAGGCCTCCCCAACATTCCACGGCCATCGCTGATAAAAATACAGAGACAAAAGCCTGAGCACGCGCCTCAGACTCGCTCATTCTAAATATCCTGAAGAGATCTTCAGATAAGAACCTTAAAGGCACTCGAATGAACCCAAAATATATAGTCTAACCTGGGCACTAATGCACTCTCTGACAACCTGAGCCCGGACCTCGTGACCAACACCCAGAC
>NW_026758381.1:0-1065 GCF_022355385.1 Mustela nigripes
CATCAGGGAGTATAATAATTCTTGACTTTTAATACTTAATAACAGATTTGGGGATATATAGGGAAAAACTAAGAACAAAAATCATTACTTCTACCTTAGAAGAGAAATGGAAAAAAATTTCAACACCTTTATTTTAAGATTATATAGACAAATGGTCATCAAATTGGTAAGATATGTAAGACTTGAACAAAATTATCAACTAACTAGATATGCTTGATATTACAAAACACTCCCAACAGCTGCAGACGACATATATCTTAAGCCATGATTTTCTTTGCAAAGGTCAACATTGATAATGGTCTAGTCATACCTCCGTTTACCAGGAAAGAATTAGCATATTTCTTGAAAGACACAGCTATCAAAGCTCCATTGAGAAACCATAAAGATGGAGAAGGGATTTGCAAATTATATAACTGATAATGGACATCTACTCTGATTATTAAAAAATGAATAAAAATAAAAAACCTTACTAATAACCAAACAGAGTGTCCAATTTTACATGTGAAGAATAGTATTGAAGAGACATGTCACCAAAAGGATATAAGCACATGACAAGTTTCTCAACATTTAGACATTAAAGAAATACAAATTAAAATCATGAGACATGCTTAAATATCTATTAGAATGGCTAAAATTATAAAGGCTAATTGTACTTCATCTGAGCTAGATTGAGAAGCAACAAAAAATCTAAACTGTTGTTGACATATATCATGATACCACCACTTTGGAAAATAGTTTGAAATTTTTTTTAAATGCAACATATGTTGCAGTTACACAAATAGCCATTTTAATTCTAGGCATTTAACCAAGAGAAACAAACCCTATGTTCATACAAGGACTTGTTTATGAATTTCATAGCAGCTTTATTTTTAAGAATTGAAAACAGTGGAAATGTTCATCAATGTCCATCAATAGAGCAAAGACAAATTATGATCTATTCATTAAAGAGATTACTGTTCAACATCAAAATGAACTATTTACAATTGGAGATTCTCAAAGTAATGGTGCTGAGAAAAGGAAAGCCAGGCAATGAATAGTATATACTGTGTGATTCCATGACTATAA
>NW_026758382.1:0-1064 GCF_022355385.1 Mustela nigripes
CCTTTTTACCTCTGGGGACATCAGTCTATCTGTCAGAGAGCAGGTAGATGCTCAGGTGGGCCCAGATTGCCCCTGTTTGTCCTGGGAAGCCACAAATATTGGAATGGCTCAGGGACTTTGGAGGTTTATCCTCTTTGTAGGGTTGAGGCCATTGGATTGGGCACATACAATTCCCTTGGAGAGGGCAAGCACAGTCGTCAGGTTTGGCTCCAGGGGCCTGAGCAAGTAGGGTGTGTAGGCCAGGGCTCTTTGGACAGTCGTCTGAAAACACAAACTTGGCTTATGTTTCGGGTCATAGGTATGGCAGGACTGATCTACAGACCATGAGGCGAACTCTTCGGGATACGAAAAAAGGGCGAGTGTGAGGCTCTTGCTCAAGTTTTTGTCTCTGGATATCGTGTCACTCAAGTTCGTGAAATTTCCGGGTGACTTCATGGGAAATGGACGAGTCTTACTCTCTGGGGTTTTGGCCTTGTCCAAAGAGTTTGGGGTCATTCTGTGGGATGGAAGAAGTCCGTTGCTCTGTTGTTGATGATCTGTTTTGTTTTGTTTTTCAACCTCAGGTGTCCCACCAAATGAGGGATTCCAGAGTAGAGCCCTGGGGAGGGGCGCTTGGACAACCAGATTCTGGTTTAAAATTGGGGCCTATGGACATGTCAAGCCCATTATGACATCTAATGGTCCAGCACTGAGAGGACATACTAGAGGACAGGACTCACGCTGAGGGTCACAATGCGTGTTTATGCCCGCGTCGCATTCAAGCATGGACGGGCCTCAGGGAGAATGCTGGTTTCTCTTACACTGAACGTTGGACATCATGCCAACCACAAGGATTCTTGCCATAGGTAAGGAAGAGTTCTGATTTCTGCATCACAGTCACCCCTCAGCAGTGATTGGAGATAAGGTCTAGGTTCTGAAGCCTAAAAACTGAGGTAGGGAAGAGATGATGACCTAAGGCCATGGAGGTTCAGATGTGCTCAGTTTGCGGTCAGATGTCTGGGTGTTGGTCACGAGGTCCGGGCTCAGGGTGTGTCAGACAGTGCATTAGTGCCCCGGTTAGACTA
>NW_026758383.1:0-760 GCF_022355385.1 Mustela nigripes
CAGTGGCTGGACCATTAGATGTCATAATGGGCTTGACATGTCCCTAGGCACCAATTTTTAACCAGATTTCTGGTTGTCCAGTCGCCCCTCCCAGGGCTCTACTCTGGAATCCCTCATTTGCTGGGACACCTGAGGTTGAAAAACAAAACAAAACAAATCAATAACAACAGAACAACGGACTTCTTCCATCCCACAGAATGACCCCAAACTCTTTGGACGGGGCCAAACCCCGAGAGAGTAAGACTCATCCATTTCCCATGAAGTCACCCGGAAATTTCACGACCATGAGTGACACATTAACCAGAGATAAATCTTGAGCAAGAGCCTCACACTCGCCCTATTTTCATATCCCGAAGTGTTCTCCTCATGGTTTGTAGATCAGTTCTGCCATACTTATGACCCGAAACATAAGCCGAGTTTGTCTTTTCAGAGAACTGTCCAAACAGCCCTGGCCTACACACCCTACAGACTCAGGCCCCTGGAGCCATACCTGACGACTGTGCTTGCCCTCGCCAAAGGAATTGTGTGTACGCATTCCAATGGCCACAACCCAACTAAGAGGATTAACCTCCAAAGTCCCTGAGGCCATCCCAACATTTGTGGCTTCCCAGGACAAACAGGGGCAATCTGGGCCCATCTGAGCACCTACCGTCACTCAGACCCGTAGACTGATGTCCCCAGAGGTAAAAAGGTACGAACAGGCCCCTAGGCACATATCCGATCCATTGCTTTGGTTTCCAAGCATCTCTCCTCAGAGGAA
>NW_026758383.1:860-1064 GCF_022355385.1 Mustela nigripes
CAGTGGCTGGACCATTAGATGTCATAATGGGCTTGACATGTCCCTAGGCACCAATTTTTAACCAGATTTCTGGTTGTCCAGTCGCCCCTCCCAGGGCTCTACTCTGGAATCCCTCATTTGCTGGGACACCTGAGGTTGAAAAACAAAACAAAACAAATCAATAACAACAGAACAACGGACTTCTTCCATCCCACAGAATGACCC
>NW_026758384.1:0-1064 GCF_022355385.1 Mustela nigripes
AGAACAAACTCTGCAACTAAAGGCAGAGAAGAGGCCACATCGAATTGGGTAGGAAGGGTAGAGATGCAGTGGGGAACGAAACAGGCTTTGGCCGTCTGCAGTCAAGAACTGGAGGTACAGGGAAGGGTGAGAAACAGACTATCCCACATGCACGGGGAAGACCAATCCCCAAAACTTTTGGTTTTGAAAGCCAGAGGCTCCAAATTTCAGGAGTTCCTACAACCAGTGGGACTTGAAGCTTGGATTTTTAAAAATCAGCACCTCTACTCTGGGAGAGCTGAAAGGCATTAGGAAGCAGAGTTCCTGCCCTTAAAACAGACAGCGGGGGCAGGGGGAAAAGATAGGACAAAAGGCCCAGGTAGCTACAACATAGAAGCAGCAATTTGAAAAAACACCTAGGGTATATGGGAGGGAGACTTGCTAATCTCAGAGCATGTCTTGAAAGGCAGGGATCACAGGGAGACCCCTCCAGGAACAAAGGAGGCAGGCACCATTTCCCTCACCTCCACATCCCCACTCACAACATAAACACATAGGCACCTGTGGGAACCAGCACTATGCAATGCTTTCTAGATAAATTGGTTACACTGAGCTCCACCCACCCATACCTAGTAAGGTCCCCTTTTTGACACATTTGTGTCAGTTCTGGTTTTGGAGCCCTCCCACGGAAGACCAGTGTAAACATCACCAGCAGCAGCTTTTCCTGACCCACACCTTTTGCAGGGCCTCAGTCTGAGCAGCTGTGGACCTTGCAGAAGCTCAAGACACATCCTGTTGTAACTGGTACCCCACCCACACAGCCCTCCATCCACCAGTGCAGGAAACAGATCTCATCTCACAAACAGACCAGCACACACCTTGTTAAAATGTGCAGCACTCCAGCGGGGGAACAAACACAGCCCACAACAAGCTGAGACCGGCTTAGACAGCTGGACTAAAGGAAAAGCTGGCCAGGACACAAGAGCAGAACATATGCAACACACACAGGAGACAGTCCCTGTATCTGCCAGGTCCTGCAGAATAGGGGACAACTCTACCACAGGGCACTACAGGACATCTTGTTC
>NW_026758385.1:0-1064 GCF_022355385.1 Mustela nigripes
CAACAACAACAGAACAACGGACTTCTTCCATCCCACAGAATGACCCCAAAATCTTTGGACGGGGCCAAACGCCCAGAGAGTAAGACTCGTCCATTTCACATGAAGTCACCCGGAAACTTCAAGACCATGAGTGACACGATATCCAGAGACAAAATTTTGAGCAAGAGCCTCACACTCGCCCTTTTTTCATGTCCCGAAGAGTTCTCCTCGTAGTCTGTATATCGGTCCTGCCATATCTATGACCCGAAACATAAGCCGAGTTTGTGTTTTCACACAACTGTCCAAACAGTCCTGGCCTACACACCCCACAGGCTCAGGCCCCTGGAGCCAAACCTGACGACTGTGCTGGCCCTCTCCAAGGGAATTGTGTGTGCCTATTCCAATGGCCACAACCCTACTAATAGGATAAACCTCGAAAGTCCCTGAGGCCATTTCAATATTTGTGGATTCCCAGGACAAACGAGGAAATCTGGGCCCATCTGAGCACCTACCGGCACTCAGACCCGTGGACTGATGTCCCCAGATGTAAAAAGGCACGAACATGCACCTAGGCACCTATCGGATCCATTGCTTTGGTTTCCAGGCATCTCTCCTCAGAGGAATGGATTTCAATAACAGCATATGGCTGTTTCTTGACTCACCCATCAGAACAAATCTCATCTACACCTGGAAAACTTGCACGATGGAGGTGTGTGAAAGCCTCTCTTTAGGAGAACCCTTCAGGGTCCCAGTGCCACCGCTTCATTCCAAGGTCTCCATAGACACAAAATCATATTAGGACACATCCACGGGAGAGTCCATTTCTACTCAGCCTCCTCGGTTGCTCCCCCAGATCCAGCAGATCTAACCTGTCTTGTTGCTTGCAGACAATTGGAATGCGAGGTGGGCTACCGAGCCATCCATCCTTAGAACCCTGCTCGGAATCGTTGTACTGGATCCAACCAACAGGTCTCAATTGTCCTGCAGAAGAATCTTTGCAGTTGGGAGCTTCTCAGAACTCCCATCGTCGGAAAACCCCCATGGCCTCGTGATCCACCCACCCTTCAAGAAGGGGCCATCAGGGA
>NW_026758386.1:0-1064 GCF_022355385.1 Mustela nigripes
GGGTCCACTGTTGCCATGGTCAGGGTCATCCCAATGTGGCCTGGGGGTTGGTATGGGGGTGGGAGTGGTGCATGGGGCCATTGGTTGGACCATGGGTTACCAGCTGTAGCTTGTTTGGAACTGACCCAAGGCCTTCAGCAGGCAAGAAGCCAATGGACACCTAGGCCACCCTTAGTTTCCCCTCCTCCTGGGCCAGGACACTCCTGTGGTCTCTAAACTGGAAGCTGGTTCCTGTACTTCTTATCAGTCTGTAATGCACTGTCTATAGCCTTTCTCAATTAGCCTACCTCCATTGACCTTTGGTTCAGGAGAAAATACTTTGTTCTCTAATCTGTAACTTCTTTTTCAAAGTTAAGGGAATGATGGGATGACAAGGGTGGCCCTTGGCTCCACCTAATCTGGTGACCCGGGAGGTCCCACTGGATAGGAGGAAAATAGGCAACTCACCCCTCTGGCCTCTCCACTCCCAGGAACTGAGGCCCTTATAAGAGTCAGTGTAAGAACCTGGGTGGCTCAGTAGGTTAAAGCCTCTGCCTTCTGCTCCGGTGATGATCCGAGGGTCCTGGGATCGAGCCCCGCATCAGGCTCTGAGCTCAGCGAGGAGCCTGCTTCCCTTCCTCTGTCTCTGCCTGCCTCTCTCCCTACTTGTGATCTCTATCTGTCAAATAAATAAATAAATAAATAACATCTTTAAAAAAAAAAAAAAGAGTCAGTGTAAGAACCTGGCGATTCACAGAACTGTACCCCTGGGGCTGATAATGCATTATATGTTAATTAAAAAAAAATTTTCTTCTTAAGAAAGCGAATCAGTGTAAGTGGCAAGGGTAAACCAGGGTTTTCTTCTGGGAAATAGGAGCATCCCAGCCCTACTCCTCTGGCGCTAAAATAACACAGGAACCTAGAGAACCAAGTCACCACGCACAGACTTCTAATTACTACTCTCAGGATGAGTAAAGGTAATATATCTAAAGACCGGCCTGTGTGTTGCAAGCGCCCTCAGCCCCTGCCCAGCCCACCCTTCCCTGGCAAATCCTAGGGCCTGTCTTTTCTTTTTAGGGCTTTAG
>NW_026758387.1:0-1064 GCF_022355385.1 Mustela nigripes
AAATTCTGAGAACACAAGCCAGAATTAGATTTCGGGGTGAGGGGACGGCAGGAACCCTCTGCAGAGATGATTCGAGATCCCGTGTACCTGAAGACAGAGCTAGGATCTGACGTTGGCTCATGTTGGAGTTTCTGTCCATGACTGCCCCTTCATGAAGGGGAGGGTGTCACGAGGCCATGGAGGTTTTCCCACGATGGGAATTGTGAGATGCTCAAGACCGCAATGATTCCTTCCGTGGGCCAGTCGAGACCGGCTGGATGGCTCCAGAACATCCCATAAGGAAGTTATCCAGAGTAGGGTTCTAAGGATGGATGCCTGGGCAGCCTGCCTCCCACACCAGGTGTCTCATAGCACCAAGGCAAGTTCGATCTGCTGGATCTAGGGGAGTAACCGAGGCGGGTGTGTTGAAATGGGTGAGTTGAGGAAGGGTCATAATGTGCATTTGTGTCCATGGAGACCTTGGAATGGGGTGCTTGATCCAGGGCCTTGAGGGATGTTCATAAGCGGAGGTTTTGATGGAGCTCTAAAGAGTACGTTTCCTATGTAGAAAAGAGAATTGTTTTGATGAGTGCCGAAGGAATCTCCCATATGCTGGTATTGGAAACCAGGCCTCTGAGGAGAGATGCCTGGAAACAAAGGCAATGGATATGATTAGGGCCTAGGTGCCTGTCCGGTTCAATCTCTTTCTTGGGGATACGTGTCTATGGATCTGAGGGGAGGTAGTTGCTCGGCTTGTGTCAGATCGCCCCTGTTTGTCCTGCGCAGCTTATAATATTGGGATGGGCCTCGGTATTTTGGAGTTTCTCCTAATCTATAGTTTTGTGGCCAATGGAATGGGCAGAAATCCCCTGGAGAGGGCAGGCAGAGTTCTGAGTTTGGCTCTAGAGGCCCAGCCTTGAGGGTGTGAGGGCCAGGCCTGTGGGGACAGAAGTCTAAAAACACAAATTCTGCTTAGGATTGGGGACATAGGTATGGCACGCCCAATCTACAGACTGTGATAACACTTTGGGATATGAAAAAGGGTGAGTTTGAGGTGCTTGCTCAGGTTTTTTCTCTGGATTTGT
>NW_026758388.1:0-1064 GCF_022355385.1 Mustela nigripes
CATCGCTTGATATTGTAATTATGAGAATGCTATATGTCACAGAAATTGTAACCTGATTTTCTTGCAGCTAAATTGGAAATTCCCATGTCTCTTTAGCTCTAACCATATCCATTCTGAGTTTTTGTCATTTATAATTGTTTTAATTTTCTTGTAAAATGAGTTTTATCTTCAAGGATATTCCTATAAAGGACTTTCAGGACAAATACAGATATTTGATATACTTGAAAATCCTAAAACTGAAATGGGTAAGAATTTCCAAAACTGACTAAAGCCGCATTCACCAGAATTAGTAACATGGGACTAAATGAACTAAAAGATTATAATGTTGTGTCTCTTAATGTTTTGTCTTATTTTAAACATTGCCGGTTCTCTCTAATGTTTGCTCTTCCAGACTAGGGATACTTTTTCTTAAGTTATCTGTAACTTATAGAGATGTATAAGTGCTCATTTGTAAAAGTGCTCAAAGCATTCAAGCTTTTCTCTCTATCTGAACCCTCTGAAACCAAAAGGTCTTAGTAAGTATTCTTTCTTCCATGGCAATCAGTCATTTGCATAAGTTCAATAAGAATCTGTTCTCCTTTAACAGGACACCATTGGAAACTGGTTATTTTACCAAGGCTTTGACTGGGATATCATATTTGAAAAGACTCAGATATGACCAGACAGTTTAAAGGAACTAAGGTTGACTTTATGAAACCTGGAGCCATAAAGCCCCTTGGGACTGACTGTTGGCCTGATACCTTGCTTACAGAGTTCCAAGCAGCCTCACCAGGTGAGTAAAGAATGTCACTCCTTGGTAGGTGCGGACACTCAGAAGAGGAACTCGCCCAAATCAACAGGTATTGCAGGCATGCCTAATGGCAAGTACAGAGCTTGGCTTCTGGTCGGGAGAGGCTACTAAAAGTTCAACCTAGAGATTCCTTATAAGAAGTTCCAGCAAAGCAGATTCTAAAAGATCTATATGATCACACTCAACTGTTCTTGCTGAGCTTATGTAAATAATGGGCCAAGTTTGTTAAAACTGGATTTGTTTCACAAGTGAATTAGTCCTGATTTGGCTATCT
>NW_026758389.1:0-546 GCF_022355385.1 Mustela nigripes
CATAACAATGCCCCAGTTTTCTCCTGGAGAATCAACGTTCCCGCTTTCAGTCCATGCACTTAGGCAGCGGCAACTTCACACTGGCTCCTGACTCTAGCAGTGGCATGTCACCCACTAAAGGCCTTTGAGAACATCACTGAGTGAGCCGTGAGTTTAGTAGATGCACGAGAACTTTGCTGGGTCGGTAAGGAGGTGGGTCTCTGAATAACTAGCCCGAGATTCACTTGTGTGTGGTGGAACAAACGAGCAGTGATGTGTTGGCCAGAGTGCCCATCCTAGAGAGCCCTGAATGCCAAACAAAAGCATTTGAGACTCTTTTTTCAGGCAACAGGAAGACAGGAAGCTAGTTTTGAAAAGCAGCACATGAAAATTTGTGTTTTTGGAAGATTAGTCGGGCAGCCGTGTGTACGATAGGGTGGAGAGAGGAGAGATTGCAATCCCTGAGTGCATTTAATCTTTATGATGCAGTGTAATTTATTATGAAGTTGAATTTGCATCCTTATCCAAACGTAAGGGAAACTCCTGTCCAAAACTGTAAATGTTTTT
>NW_026758389.1:646-1064 GCF_022355385.1 Mustela nigripes
AGCAGTGTAATTTATTATGAAGTTGAATTTGCATCCTTATCCAAACGTAAGGGAAACTCCTGTCCAAAACTGTAAATGTTTTTTGGTTGCCTTTTTTTTTTTAAAGATTGTATTCATTTATATGACACAGAGAGAGATCACAAGCAGGCAGAGAGGCAGGGAGAAAGAGAGAGAGAGATGCAGGCTCCCGGCTGAGCAGAGAGACTGATTCGAGGCTCGATCCCAGGACCCTGAGATCATGACCTGAGCTAAAGGCAGAGGCTTAACCCGCTGAGCCACAAGGTGCCCCTAAACATGAATAATTCTTTTTTTTAAGATTTTATTTATTCCTTTGACAGAGACAGATCAGAAGTAGGCAGAGAGGAAGGCAGAGAGAGGAGGAAGCAGGCTCCCTGACAAGCAGAGAGCCCGATGTGGG
>NW_026758390.1:0-1064 GCF_022355385.1 Mustela nigripes
CAACATGGAGGCTTAAGTGGGTAGGAGAAGAATAAAGGAAACAAGATGGGATTGGGAGGGAGACAAACCATAAGTGACTCTTAATCTCACAAAACAAATTGAGGTTTGCCGGGGGCAGGGGGTTTGGAGAAGGGGGTGGGATTATGGACATTGGGGAGGGTATGTGATTTGGTGAGTGCTGTGAAGTGTGTAAACCTGGTGATTCACAGACCTGTACCCTGGCGATAAAAATATATGTTTATCAAAAATAAAAAATTAAAAAAAAAAATATTTGTTTTAAAACCAGGCTTAGGAATGACAACCATTAGAGACTTGGTTATGGATAGATTTTTAAATATCATGATACAAAATAAAAATTACTGGTAAGATGAGAACTATCAAAAAAAAAAAAAAAAGAAAAACAAAACAAATCAACAACAACAGAACAACGGACTTCTTCCATCCCACAGAATGACCCCAAACTCTTTGGATGTGGCCAAACCCCCAGAGAGTAAGACTCGTCCATTTCCCATGAAGTCACCCGGAAATTTCACGACCATCAGAGACACGATATCCAGAGACAAAAACTTGAGCAAGAGCCTCACACTCGCCCTTTTTTCATATCCCGAAGAGTTCTCCTCATGGTCTGTAGATCAGTCCTGCCATACCTATGACCCAAAACATAAGCCGAGTTTCTGTTTTCAGACAACTGGCCAAACAGCCCTGGCCTACAGACCCTACAGGCTCAGGCCCCTGAGGCCAAACCTGACGACTGTGCTTGCCCTCTCCAAGGGAATTGTCTGTGCCCATTCCAATGGCCGCAACCCTACTAATAGGATAAACCTCCAAAGTCCCTGAGGCCACCCCAATATTTAAGGCTTCCCAGGAAAAACAGGGCATTCTGGGCCAATCTGAGCACCTACCGGCACTCAGACCCGTAGACTGATGTCCCCAGAAGTAAAAACGAACGAACAGGCCTCTAGGCACCTATTGGATCCATTGGTTTGGCTTCCAGGCATCCCTCCTCAGAGGCCTAGATTTCAATAAGAGCATATGGCTGTTTCTTGACTCACCCATCAGAACAA
>NW_026758391.1:0-1064 GCF_022355385.1 Mustela nigripes
TTTTTTTTTTTTTTAACAGAACAGAAATCTAAAGATTTGCCAAATTATGGTGCAGAAGGCAAAGTATAAGAGTTCAGGTGTGGAGAGAAATATGGTATCCTCTAAGGAGAAGATAGTGATTGTAAGTTAGGAGTAAATGACTATTATGTTGGGAGGCACTTACATCATTGACATTGCACAGTATAGGGGTTATCTGGCCTTGCTCTCTAAACCTAGAGGTTTTCTCAAGGTACATTAAGTAATATACTCATTGAGGATGGGACATCCATATAGGTCCCCTCAACTCTTTCTTCTCTTCATATACAGCAGCAGTTCTGCACTGTCCAAATTTATATATTTAGGCTTCCAAATGGACTGTCTTTTTTTTTTTTTTTAAATTCTGGGGATTATAGACTGAATGACACTGTTCTAAGCCAAAGCTAGAGTTAACTTCCATCTTAGTCTGTTCAGCCTGCTACAGTAAAATACTACAGACTGAGTGGCTTATCAATAACAGACTAATTTCGGGAATTATAAGATCAAAGTTCCAGCATTGCTGGGTTCTGCCTTCCCAGATGAGGACTGCTAACTTCTTGTGTCCTTATATAGCAGAAGGAGCTAGGGAGCTCTATGGGCTCACACTCTCTCTCTCTCTCTTTTATTATTATTATTATTATTAACATATAATGTATTATTAGCCTCAGGGGTACAGGTCTGTGAATCACCAGGTTTACACACTTTACAGCACTCACCACAGCACATACTCTCCCCAATGTCCATAACCCCACCACCCTCTCCAGCAACCCTCAGTTTGTTTTGTCAGATTAAGAGTCTCTTATGGTTTGTCTCCCACCTGATCCCATCTTGTTTCATTTATTCTTTTCCTACCCCCTAAACCTTCCATGTTGCTTCTCGACTTTCTCATATCAGGGAGATCATATGACAGTTGTCTTTCTCTGATTGACCTATTTCGCTAAGCATCATACCCTCTAGTTCCATCCAGGTCATCACAAATGGCAAGATTTCATTTCTTTTGATGTTGCATAGTATTCCATTATATATATATATATATATATATATATATA
>NW_026758392.1:0-1064 GCF_022355385.1 Mustela nigripes
CCTCCATGGCCTCAAGATTTGGCTCCCTTCATGAAGGGGCCGTCATGAACAGAAAATCCAAGCTGAGCCAACGTCTGATCCTCGCTCTGACTTCAGATGTATGAGATATTGCTTCACATCTTCAGGGGGTACATGCCGTGCCCTCGCCCTGAAACCCAAGTCTAGCTGTCCCTAGGACCCAATTTTAACCAGATTTCTGGTTGTCCAATCGCCCCTCCCCAGGGCTCTACTCTGGAATCCCTCATTTGGGGGGAACCCTGAGGTTGAAAAACAAAACAAAACAAAACAACAACAATAAAAAACGGATGTCTTCCGTCCCACACAATGACCCCAAACTCTTTGGATTGGGCCAATCCCCAGGGAATAAGACTCGTCCATTTCCCATGATGTCACCCGGAAATTTCATGAACATGAATGGCATGATATCCAGAGATAAAAACTTGAGCAAGAGCATCACACTCGCCCTTTTTTCATATCCCGAAGAGTTCTCCTCATGGTCTGTAGATCATTCCTGCCATACCTATGACCCAAAACATAAGCCGAGTTTCTGTTTTCAGACAACTGTCCAAACAGCCCTGGCCTACACAGCCTACAGGCTTAGGCCCCTGGAGCCAAGCTGAGGACTGTACTTACCCTCTCCAAGGGAATCGTGTGTGCCCATTCCAATGGCCACAACGCTACTAAAAGGATAAACCTCCAAAGTCCCTGAGGCCATCCCAATAGTGGTGGCTTCCCAGGACAAACAGGAGCAATCTGAGCCCATCTGAGAAACTACCTGCACTCAGACTTGTAGACTGATATCCCCAGAGGTAAAAAGGAACGAACAGGCCCCTAGGCCCTAATCGGATCTATGGCTTTGGATTCCAGGCATCTCTTCTCAGAGGCCTGGATTTCAATACCAGCATATGGCTGTTTCATGACTCACCCATCAGAACAAATCTCATCTACACATGGGAAACTTGCACGTGGGAGCGATGTCAAGCCTCTGTTTAGGAGAACCCTTCATGGCGCCAGTGCCACCGCGTCATTCCAAGGTATCCATAGACACAAAAACACATTAGGAC
>NW_026758393.1:0-1064 GCF_022355385.1 Mustela nigripes
TCACGAGACCATGGGGGTTTTTCCAAGATGGGAGTTTTGAGAAGCTCCCAACTACAAAGATTCTTCTGCAGGACAATTGAGACCTATTGGTTGGCTCCAGGACAACGATTCCGAGCAGGGTTCTAAAGATGGATGGCTGGGTAGCACACCTAACATTCCAATTGTCTCCAACCAACAAGACAGGTTAGTTCTGCTGGATCTGGGGGAGTAACCGAGGAGGCTGATTTGAAATGGACTCGCCCGTGGATGTGTCCTAATATGATTTTGTGTCTATGGAGACCTTGGAATGAAGCGGTGGCACTGGGTCCCTGAAGGGTTCTCTTAAAGGGGGGCATTCACACTGCTCCATCATGCAAGTTTCCCATGTGCAGATGAGATTTTTTCTGATGGGTGTGTCAAGAAACAGGCATATGCTGTTATTGAAATCCAGGCCTCTGAGGAGAGATGGCTGGAATCCAAAACAATGGGTCCGATATTTGCCTAGGGGCCTGTTCGTTCCTTTTTACCTCTGGGGACATCAGTATACAGGTCTGAGTGCAGGTAGGTGCTCAGATGGGCCCAGATTGCCCCTGTTTGTCCTGGGAAGCCACAAATATTGGGATGGCCTCAGGGACTTTGGAGGTTTATCCCATTAGTAGGGTTGTGGCCATTGGAATGGGCACATACAATTCCCTTGGAGAGGGCAAGCACAGTCGTCAGGTTGGGCTCCAGGGGCCTGAGCCTTTAGGATGTGTAGGCCAGGACTTTTGGACTGTTGTCTGAAAAAACAAACTCGGCTTATGTTTCGGGTCATAGGTATGGCAGGACTGATCTACAGACCATGAGGAGAACACGTCGGGATATAAAAAAACGGCGAGTGTGAGACTCTTGCTCAAGTTTTTGTTTCTGGATATCGTGTCACTCATGGTCGTGAAATTTCCGGGTGACTTCATGGGAAATGGACGAGTCTTACACTCTGGGGGTTTGGCCCCGTCCAAAGAGTTTGGGGTCATTCTATGGGATGGAAGAAGTCCGTTCCTCTGTTGTGGTTGATTTGTTTTGTTTTGTTTTTCAACCTCAGGTGT
>NW_026758394.1:0-1064 GCF_022355385.1 Mustela nigripes
CCTGGAGCCACACATTAGGACTGTGGCTCCAGGGTCCCCAGCCTGGAGGGTATGTGGCCCAGGACTTTGAGGACAGAAGTCTGAAAACAGAAACTCAGCTTATGTTTGGGGACGTGGGTATGGCAGGACCGATCTACAAACCATGAGAAGACATCTTCAGGATATGAAGATAGTGCGAGTCTGAGGCTATTGCTCAGGGTTTTGTCTCTGGATTTTGTATCAGCGATGGCCGTGGAATGTCGAGGAGGCCTCATGGGGCATGGACGAATCTTCCTCTCTGTGGTTTTGGCCCGATCCCAATTGTTTTTCGTCAATCTGTTGGATGGAGGACTCCTTTCAGGGTTGTTACATCAGGTGTCCCACCAAAAGAGGAATTCCAAAGCAGAGCCCTGGGGAAGAGTGATGGGTCAACACGAACTATGGTTAAAAATTGGGGTCTAGGGGCATGGCAAGCCCAATATGCTGTCTCTTCATCCAGCCACTGAGAGGCCTTATCTGAGGACTGGGCTTAGGCTGATGGTCACAATGTGTGTTTGCTACATATCTCGACCGCGAGCAATGGCGGTTCCTCAAGGGACACACTGGTTTCCACTACACTGAACGTTGGACAACAAGCCAACCACAAGTTTTCCTGCCATTGGGAAGGAGTTCTGATTTCTGCAACATTTTCAAACCTGGGCAGTGATTGGAGAGAAGGTCTAGGATCTGAAGCCTGAAAACTGAGGTTGGGAAGCGATAACGTCCTAAGGCCATGGGGGTCTAAAGTTCTCAATTTTTAGCCAGCTGTCTGGGTGGGCCCAGGAGGTCCAGGCTCCGGCTGTGTCAGAAAGGGCATTATTGCCCAGGTCAGCCTATATATTTTGGGTATAGCCAAGTGTCGTGCAGGTTGATCTTCACTTGGGGTTTCTAGGTAGCCCCAGAGGGCAATGTATTTCTTCTGCAGGGCAGGTAGAGTGCTGCATTGTAGTTCTGGATTGCCAACCTGGAGGGCTTGTGAGCCAGTAGTCTGTGGACAGAAGTCTGAGGACACAAGCAAGGCTTATGTTTCTGGGTGAGGACATGGC
>NW_026758395.1:0-1064 GCF_022355385.1 Mustela nigripes
CCAAACTGTTGGTATTCTACAAGAAAATTGGAATTCTGTTTATGCATACTAGATCCAGTATCAACATGGTTGTATGTCACACAAAGCTAAGTCAAACAACAACAACAAAAGCAAAAAACCCAAGATGCAAAAAGATACGTAAAGTACACCATTTAGACAGATTTTCCAACTAGAAAAAAGGTTTATGCAGATGATGAATACATACAAAGATGTACCAAAAAATACAGAAATATGGAAAGGAATGATATAGATCTCCTTCAGTAACGGTGGTTCGGAAAGGCACTGAGGGAGAAAAAGAAGACGTGCTCACTGTTTCAATTCCTGCAAATTGTTCAGTGTTTGAATATTTTATTTTTATTTTTTTTAAGATTTTATTTATTTATCAGAGGGAGAGAGAGAGAGAGAGCAAGCACCGGCAGACAGAATGGCAAGCAGAGGCAGACGGAGAAGCAGGCTCCCTGCTGAGCAAGGAGCCTGATGTGGGACTCGATCCCAGGACACTGGGATCATGACCTGAGCCGAAGGCAGCTGCCCAACACACTGAGCCACCCAGGTGTCCCAGTGTTTGAATATTTTAATCAAAACGATACAAACCAGGGATGCCTGGGTGGCTCAGTTGGTTAAGCGGCTGCCTTTGGCTCAGATCATGATCCCAGTGTCCTGGGATCGAGTCCCACTTCAGGCTCCTTGCTCAGTGGGGAGCCTGCTTATCCCTCTGCCTCTGCTGCCACTCTGCCTGCCTGTGCTCGCTCTCTCTCTCTCTCACTCTGGCAAATAAATAAATAAAATCTTAATTTAAAAAAAACTATCCAAATCAAATGCACAAAAAGTGTTAACATTTCTTAAATTAGGGAATGAGTATTACTTCGTGTTTTTCTATTAGTTTAACAGATTGTCTTTCTAAAGGTTTCAAAAACGGAAAATTACATTAAGTCAAAAGAAAAAAGAAGAGGCAAATTCTACCAAGAATCAAGAAAAAGACATCATTACAAGTCTTATAGATATTAAAAGGATAAGGGAAACTTACAATTTGTGTATGTGACAGCTTGGATGAGATGTCTCAA
>NW_026758396.1:0-1064 GCF_022355385.1 Mustela nigripes
AATGAGCGTCAGCCTCTGGAGGGCCCCAGATAAACTGTGGCCTGTCTGGGCTACCTGGGTTCCGTAGAGGCTCCCCCAGACCTCCTGTCAATGGAAAGAGTCCCAAGGCACCACGGTCCCTTCCTCCCAGGTGGTCATGGCAGTGTGGCCAGAACGGGACTCCGCCTTGGCTGGGCAATGAGGGGCTCTACCCTGGTGGCTGAGCCTGTGTGTGGTGTTCCTAGACTGAAAGCCTATGTTTTATGGAAGTACCTTTTTTCTAGACACTTAGAATTTAGTAGGGTGTATTAGACAAATTATATGTTTAACTGGAAAAATCTAACTGCATTTCAAATCCTTTCTTTATATCTACCTGGTATTTAAAAAGCCATTTTGGTAAGGTCTGACTGGGTTTATACCTTAGGCAATTGAGACAGTTAGATTGACTCTCTTTCCCACCTCAAGATGTTTAAAAAAATAAATAGCATTTAATGGGATTTTGCATGCCAAGGTTTAGGCTGTGACTGTAGGAGCATAAAAATGGGTTTGTATGGAATGGGAAGGTTAACCAGCCATCCCCCTCAACTCCCAGCCTCCCTCTCACAGAGTGGTCCTGGCAGTCCCCTTCCTGCCTGTAAATACTCAGGGTTGCCTCATTGGCATGTCAGCACGGGGGGGAGAAGAGCCAGATGATTTTATGATCCATAAATGCAAGCACCAGACATGCTCCGAAATTCATTAGTATTTGCCTGTCATTACAAATAGCCTGTGTTGTTTGCTTTCTGACTAGACGGGCGGACAGGCAGGGCCCAACTTCTGGGGCATGGAGGGCTGTGAAGCCCTGACTCTTGAGAAATGAGAGTTTAAAGCAAGCTTTTAATTTATGGCTGAAGATGTTTCTTGCTCTTGAGTGTAAGTTTTGAAAGTTTAGATGTAGATCGGCTTTTCCTTCAGTGGAAAATATGAGGTTCTTCTCATAAAATGAGAAGTGATTTCTTGTTTTTTTTTCAGCTCTAGTGGGTCGCCCCTTGGAATAGCTGGACAGAGAAAAGCAACTCAGAAAGAGCTGGGTCCGGTAGGTCTGC
>NW_026758397.1:0-1064 GCF_022355385.1 Mustela nigripes
AAGGCCATGACGGGTCCGATGTGCTCAGTGTGCGGCCATCTGTCTGGGTGCGGCCAGGAGGACCAGGCTCAGGCTGTGTCAGAAAGTGCATTAGTGCCCAGGACAGCCTATATATTTGGGGTACAGCCGAATGCCGTGCAGGTTGATCCTCATTGGGGTTTTCTGGGTAGCCCCAGAGGGCAATGTTTTTCTTCTGGAGGACAGGCAGAGTGCTGCATTGTAGTTCTGGATTGCCATCCTAGAGGGATTGTTGGCCAGTAGTCTGAGGACGGAAATCTGAGAAACCAAGCTAGGCATAAGTTTCTGGGTGAGGATATGGCAGGCACAATCTCCAGACCTGAATCGAGATCTCGTGCATCTGAAGTCAGGGCGAGGATCAGACTATCCCTCAGGATGGACATTCTGTCCCTGATGGCCCCTTCTTGAAGGGGGCGGTGGAACACGAGGCCAAGGGGGTTTTCCCACGATGGGTGTTGTGAGAAGCTCCCAACTGCAAAGATTCTTCTGCAGGACTTTTGAGACCTGTTGGTTGGCTCCAGGACAACGTTTCCGAGCAAGGTTCTAAGGATGGATGGCTGGGTAGCCCACCTCGCATTCCAATTGTCTCCAAGCCTCAAGACAGGTTAGATCTTCTGGATCTGGGGGAGCTACCGAGGAGGCTGAGTTGAAATGGACTCTCCCGTGGATGTGTCCTAATATGATTTTGTGTCTATGGAGACCTTGGAATGAAGCGGTGGCACTGGGGCCCTGAAGTGTTCTCCAAAAGAGAAGCTTTCACACAGCTCCATCTTGCAAGTTTCCCATGTGTAGATGAGATTTGTTCTGACGGGTGAGTCAAGAAACAGCCATATGCTGTTATTGAAATCCAGGCCTCTGAGGAGAGATGCCTGGAGGCCAAACCAATGGATCCGATAGGTGCCTAGGGGCCAGATCGTTCCTTTTTACCTCTGGGGACATCTGTCTACGTTCTGAGTGCAGGTAGGTGCTTAGATGGGCACAGATTTCCCCTGTTTGTCGTTCGAGCCCCCAAATATTGGAATGTCTTCAGGGACTTTGGAGGTTTA
>NW_026758398.1:0-779 GCF_022355385.1 Mustela nigripes
AGAGGTATTTTCTGGTTCCATATATATTTTAGGATGATTTGTCCCATTTCTTTGAAAAAAATGGATGGGATTTTGATAGGGATTGCCTTAAATGTGTAGATTGCTTTACGTAGCATAGACATTTTCACAATATTTGTTCTTCCAATACAGGAGCATGGAACATTTTCCATTTCTTTGTGTCTTCTTCAATTTCTTTCATGAGTACTTTAGAGTTTTCTGGGTATAGATTCTTTGTCTCTTTGGTTAGGTTTATTCCTAGGTATCTTAGGGTTTGGGTGCAATTGTAAATGGGATTCACTCCTTAATTTCTATTTCTTCAGTCTTGTTGGTTTAAAAAAATGCAACCAATTTCTGTGCATTGATTTTATATTCTGACACTTAACAATTCCTATACAAGTTATAGCAGATTTGGAGTGGAGTCCTTTAAGTTTTCCACATACAGTGTCATATCGTCTGCAAACAGGGGTAGTTTGACTTCTCTTTTGCCAATTTGGCAAAATTTGGATGCCCTTAATTTCTTTTTGTTGTCTGATTGCTGAGGCTAGGACTTCTATTACGATGTTGAATAGCAGTGATGATAACGGACATCCCTGCCGTGTTCCTGACCTCAGTGGAAAAATATTCAGTTTTTCTCCATTGAGAATGATATTTGCAGTGGGTTTTTCATAGATGGCTTTGATAATATTGATAATATGTGCCCTCTATGCCTACGCTTTGAAGAGTTTTAATCAGGAAGGGACACTGCACTTTGCCAAATGCTTTTTCAGCATCTATTGGAG
>NW_026758398.1:879-1064 GCF_022355385.1 Mustela nigripes
TCAGTCTTGTTGGTTTAAAAAAATGCAACCAATTTCTGTGCATTGATTTTATATTCTGACACTTAACAGAATTCCTATACAAGTTATAGCAGATTTGGAGTGGAGTCCTTTAAGTTTTCCACATACAGTGTCATATCATCTGCAAACAGGGATAGTTTGACTTCTCTTTTGCCAATTTGGCAAAA
>NW_026758399.1:0-1064 GCF_022355385.1 Mustela nigripes
ACACAGCCCTATTGAGAGAAGACAGTACTGGCCCTTTGAGAGGATTGGTCGCAGTTCCTCAGAGAGAACTCACTGTAGTCTCTCTGAAACAAATTGACGCAGTCCCTCTGACTGGTACAGACACAGTCATTCTGAGCAGAAACAACAGAACCAATTTGAAAAGGGGCAGTATAGTCCATGTGGGAAAACTTATCTCCATGTCTTGGAGGTGAGAGGATACAGCCCTACTGAGGAAGGACAGCACAGGTACTCTGAGAGGAGTGGTCGCATTTCCTCAGATAGAACTCACTGTAGTCTGAGTGAAAGAAATGGACGCAGTCCCTCTGAGAGGAACAGACACAGTCATTCTGTGCAGAGCCAACAGAACCAATTTGAAAGGGGCCAGTACAGTTTATGTGGGAAAACGTATCTCCGTGTCTTGGTTGTGAGAGGACACGGCCCTACTGAGGGAAGACAGCACAGGTCCTCTGAGAGGAGTGGTCGCAGTTCCTCAGAAAGAACTCACTGTAGTCCGTCTGAAAGAAATGGACGCAGTCCCTCTGAGAGGAACAGAGAATCATTCTGAGCAGAGCCAACAGAACCAATTTGAAAGGGGCCAGTACAGTTCATGTAGGAAAACCTATCTCAATGTCGTGGCGGTGAGAGGACACAGCCCTACTCAGGGAAGACAGCACAGTCCCTCTGAGAGGAGTAGTCGCAGTTCCTCAGAGAGAACTCACTGTAGTCCCTCTGAAAGAAATGGACGCAGATCCTCTGAAAGAAACAGAGACAGTCATTCTGAGCAGAACCAACAGAACCAGTGTGAAAGGGACCAGTACAGTTTGTGTGAGAGGACACAGCACTCTTGAGAGAAGACAGCAGAGGCCCTCTGTGAGGAGTGGTCGCAGTTCCGCAGAGAGAACTCACTGTATTCCCTCTGCAACATTGGACGCAGTCCCTCTGAGAGGAACAGAGACAGTCATTCTGAGCAGAGCCAGCAGAACCAATTTGTTAGGGGCCAGTACAGTTCATGTGGGAAAACCTATCTCCGTGTCTTGGAGGTGAGAGGTCACAGCCCTACTGAG
>NW_026758400.1:0-1064 GCF_022355385.1 Mustela nigripes
GATGTTGTTTCGTCTTATGGTGTCACTTATCTCTCGAATTCTCCCCTCGTGGTCCAGTAGCTGTTTGTCCCTCTTTTGCTCAGCTTCTTTATTCTCTCTCATTTGGTCTTCTATATCACTAATTCTTTCTTCAGCCCCATTTATCCTAGCAGTGAGAGCCTCCATTTTTGATTACACCTCATTAATAGCTTTTTTGATTTCCACTTGTTTAGATTTTAGTTCTTTCATTTCTCCAGAAAGGGCTTTTAAATCTCCCGAGAGGGTTTCTCTAATATCTTCCATGCCTTTTTCGAGCCCGGCTAGAACCTTGAGAATTGTCATTCTGAACTCTAGATCTGACATATTACCAATATCTGTATTGATTAGTTCCTTAGCCTTCGGTACTGCCTCTTGTTCTTTTTTTTGTGGTGAATTTTTCTACCTTGTCATTATGTCCAGATAAGTGTATATGAAGGACCAAGTAAAATACTAAAAGGGAGGTAACAACCCCAGGAAAATATGCTTTAACCAAATCAGAAGAGATCCCAAGTCGTGAGGGGGGAGAAAGGGGATAAAAAGAGATTCAAAAAGAAAGAAAGAGGGGAGCCTGGGTGGCTCAGTGGGTTAAGCCGCTGCCTTCGGCTCGGGTCATGATCTCAGGGTCCTGGGATCGGGTCCCACCTCGGGCTCTCTGCTCAGAGGGTAGCCTGCTTCCCTCTCTCTCTCTCTCTCTCTCTGCCAGCCTCTCTGCCTACCTGTGATCTCTCTCGGTCAAATAAATAAAATAAAATAAAATAAAATAAAAAAAGAAAGAAAGAAAAAAAAAGAAAAGAAAAGAATTTAAAAAAGAAAACAAATAAAGAAAAATATAAAAAAGAAAATATATATATATTAGATAAACTAGTTAAAAAAACGTTAAAAAAAGAAAAGGGTAAAAGTTAAAAAAAAATTTAGCAGAAGAAGAGAAAAAAAAATGAAAACAAAAAAAATTAAATTAACTGCAAGACTAGAAAAATCACAGGGAGAAAGCCATGAGTTCCGTGCTTTGCTTTCTCCTCCTCTGGAATTCTGCTGCTCTCCTTGGG
>NW_026758401.1:0-1064 GCF_022355385.1 Mustela nigripes
TGTTTCTGATAGGAAGGGAAATTTTTTTTAAAGATTTTATTTTTTTATTTATTTGACAGACAGAGATCACAAGTAGGCCAGAGCAGGAAGAGAGAGAGACAGAGAGATGTGGAAGCAGGCTCCCCACTGAGCAGAGAGCCAGACATGGGGCTCAATCCCAGGACCCTAGGATCATGACCTGAGCCAAAGGCAGAGGCTTTAACTCACTGAGCCACTCCAGTGCCCCAGGAAGGGAAATTTTTTAAAGAGTATTTTCTCTTTGAATCTATTTTGAGGTTTGGTTTGTGGGTCTTTCTGACTTCTCATGAAGATGGAATTATTTCTGAGGTTGGTTGTCAGGAACCGCATATCAAATCGAGCTATCTTGTTAGCAATAAATAAATAAATAAATAAATAAATAAATAATAGCTCAAGTGTTGGTATAAAGCTATTATGCTTTTCAAAACTCCGAACTATAATTCATGTATCGTGGTCGTTCTTTATCATATCACACAGGAGAGAGGTGGCAGAAATGCACTTTCAGGTTAATTTTTTTACAAGGAAGATTGACTTATAAACCTACTTTGTTATTCCCTTTCATTCAATTTCCCTGTACCTCCTTTTCTATGAATTGTAATGGTAACCCATCATTATTTTTATTGTTGGCACGTGCTTTGTGAACCATAAAGTGTACACTATAAATGGGAGTGCTTTTCTTTTTTTTGCAGTTTACGAAAAACTAATATTTTTTAATTTATTTTTTATTTATTTTCAGCATAACAGTATTCATTCTTTTTGCACCACACCCAGTGCTCCATGCAAGCAGTGCCCTCTATAATACCTCTCAAGCCCCCGCTCGTTCAAAACCCTCAGATTGTTTTTCAGAGTCCATAGTCTCTCATGGTTCAGCTCCCCTTCCAATTTCCCCCACCTCCCTTCTCGTCTCTAACTCCCCATGTCCATGAAACACTAATTTAAAAACATTCATCCACCAGAGTACCCAAAGGGCTCCCATATAAACTATCTGTCATTACATTATGTCCCGATGTGGAGCTCGATCCCAGGATCCTGAGATCATGACCTGA
>NW_026758402.1:0-1064 GCF_022355385.1 Mustela nigripes
TGAGGCGCGTGTTCAGGCTTTTGTCTCTGGATTTTTTATCAGTGATGGCCGTGGAATGTTGGGGAGGCCTCATGTGCCATGGACGAATCTTGTTCTCTGTGCACTTGGCCCGATCCCAATTGTTTTCCATCAATCTGTGGGATGGGAGGACCCCTTCAGGATTGTTACTTCAGGTGTCCCACCAAAAGAGGAATTCCAAAGTAGAGCCTTTGGGAAGAGTGAAGGGACAACCCGAACTATTGTTAAAAAATGGGGACTAGGGGCATGGCAAGCCCAATATGACGAGTCTTACTCTCTGGGGTTTCACCCCATCCAAAGAGTTTGGGGACATTCTGTGGGATGGAAGAAATGCGTTGCTCTGTTGTTGTTGATTTGTTTTGTTATGTTTTTCAAACTCAGGTGTCCCACCAAATGAGCGATTCCAGAGTAGAGCCCTGGGCGGGGCGACTGGACAACCAGAAATCTGGTTAAAAATTGGGGCCTAAGGACATGTCAAGCCCATTATGACATCCAATGGTCCAGCCATTGAGAGGACGTACTAGTGGACGGAACCCACGCTGAGGGTCACAATGCGTGTTTATGCCATCGTCGCACTCAAGAATGGGCCGGCCCTCAGGGTGAATGCTGGATTCTCCTACACTGAACGTTGGACAACATGCCGACGACAAGGTTTCTTGCCATGGGGAAAGAGTTCTGATTTCTGCATCATTTTCAAATGGCATTAGTACCTTGGTCAGCCTATATATTTGGCGTACAGCCAAATGGCGTGCACGTGGATCCTCATTTGGGATTTCTGGGTAGCCCCAGAAGGCAATGTTTTTCTTCTGGAGGGCAGGCAGAGTGCTGCATTGTAGTTCTGGAATCCAAACTGTAGGGCTTGTGGGACAGTAGTCTGAGAACGGAAGTCTGAGAACCCAAGCTAGGCCTAGGTTTCTGGGTGAGGATATGGCAGGCACAATCTACAGACCTGAATTGAGATCTCGTGCATCTGAAGTCAGGGCGAGGATCAGACTATCACACTGGTTGGACATTTTGTTCCTGATGGCCCCTTCTTGAAGGGGGGG
>NW_026758403.1:0-1064 GCF_022355385.1 Mustela nigripes
CGCCTTCCTTCTGCACTGTGGTTTCTCAGAGAGTACAAGATGACAACATAGGAGATAAGTAGAATTATGAAACTTACCATGCATATGGCTCCACTGTTGGAAACAACTAGCAAGTTTATCACATAAGTGTCCATGCAGGCTAGTTTCAACAAGGGCTGCAAGTCACAGAAATAGTGGTCAATCATATTGGGGCCACAGAAAGGCAATCTCAAAGCCAGGAAAAGTTGTGCTGAAGAGTGGATACAGGATCCCACCCAGCTTAGAATCACCAGCACACGGCAGACATGGTGGCTCATGATGGTTGTGTATCGCAAGGGCTTACAAATGGCTACATAGCGATCAAAAGCCATGAGGATGAGCACAAAGATTTCCATGCACCCAAAGAAGTGGGCTGCAAAGACCTGAGTCATGCACTCATTGTAGGAAATGGTCTTCTTCTGAGAAAGGGCATCCACAATCAATCTGGGGGCTGTGGTTGTAGAGAAGCAGGCATCAGCAAAGGACAGATAAAATAGGAAGAAGTACATGGGACTCTCAAGGGTCCTGCTTTTCTTAATAGTCACTACAATGAGAAAGTTCCCCAACAGTGTGGCAAGGTAAAGCATTAACAAGACCGCAAATATTGCTTTCTGCTTTCCTGCATCCTGTGTCAACCCAAACAGAATGAATTCAGTCACACTGCTATTCATTGCCACATTAGTGACTGCAGGTAGTTGCATGTGACAAGGGCTTAATCTGCAAAGAGAAGAAAAGTTGTGACATCATGGGAAGAATAGTGGGCTGGCCTCTGAATTCCTTGTTTTTGTTCCAAGTTATGTTACCTCCAACTGCTTTTAATCCTCTATGAATCTTTATATATCTGAAGAAGTCTAAGTCTCTTCCAGATCCGTCTGCTGGTTCAGAAACTAACTGCATTTCATCCAGGTATAAAAATTAAATGTCCTTTAAAAACTTTGATTCCGGGGGAGGAGTCAAGATGGCGGAGAAGTAGCAAGCTGAGACTGCTTCAGCTAGCCGGAGATCAGCTAGATACCTTATCTAAAGATTGCAAACACCTGAAAATC
>NW_026758404.1:0-1064 GCF_022355385.1 Mustela nigripes
TCTTGCCATGAGGAAAGAGTTCTGATTTCTGCATCATTTTCAAACCTGGGCCGTGATTGGAGATAAGGTCTAGGTTCTGAATCCAGAAAAACGAGGTTGAGAAGAGATGACTACCAAAGGCCATGAGGGGTCCGATGTGCTCAGTGTGCGGCAAGCTGTCTGGGTGGGGCCAGGAGGTCCAGACTCAGGCTGTGTCAGAAAGGGCATTAGTTCCCAGGTCAGCCTATATATTTGGTGAACAGCCGAATGGCGTGCAGGTAGATCCTCATTTGGGGTTTCTGTGTAGCCCCAGAGGGCAATGTTTTTCTTCTGGAGGGCAGGCAGATTGCTGCATTGTAGTTCTGGATTGCCAAACTGGAGGGCTTGTCGGCCAGTAGTCTGAGGATGGAAGTCCGAGAACCCAAGCTAGGCCTAGGTTTCTGGGTGAGTCCTGAATTGAGATCTCGTGCATCTGAAGTCAGGGCGAGGATCAGAGGATCGCTCAGGTTGGACATTCTGTCCCTGATGGCCCCTTCTTGAAGGGGGTGGATCACGAGGCCATGGGGGTTTTCCCACGATGGGAGTTGTGAGAAGCTCCCAACTGCAAAGATTCTTCTACAGGACAATTGAGACCAGTTGTTTGGCTCCAGGACAACGATTCCGAGCAGTTTTCTAAGGATGGATGGCTGGGTAGCCCAACTCCCATTCCAATTGTCTCCAAGCAACAAGACAGGTTAGATCTGCTGGATCTGGGGGAGCAACCGAGGAGGCTGAGTTGAAATGGATTCTCTCGTGGATGTGTCCTAATATGATTTTGTGTCTATGGAGACCTTGGAATGAAGCAGTGGCACTGGGGCCCTGAAGGGTTCTCCTAAAGAGCGGCTTTCACACAGCTCCATCGTGCAAGTTTCCCATGTATAGATGAGATTTGTTCTGATGGGTGAGTCAAGAAACAGCCATAGGCTGATATTGAAATCCAGGCCTCTGAGGAGAGATGCCTGGAAACCAAAGCATTGGATCCGATAGGTGCTGAGGGGACTGTTCGTTCCTTTTTACCTCTGGGGACATCAGTCTTCGGGTCTGAG
>NW_026758405.1:0-1064 GCF_022355385.1 Mustela nigripes
GAGCACATCAGACCCGCCATGGCCTTAGGTCATCATCACTTCCCTACCTCTGTTTTCAGGCTTCAGAACCTAGACCTTATCTCCAATCACTTCCCAGGCGTGACTGTGATGCAGAAATCAGAACTCTTCCTTACCCATGGCAAGAAACCTTGTGGTTGGCATGTAGTCCAACGTTCAGTGTAGGAGAAACCAGCATTCACCCTGAGGCCCCGCCCATTCTTGAGTGCGACGAGGGCATAAACACACATTGTGACCCTCAGCGTGAGTCCTGTCCTCTAGTATGTCGTCTCAGTGGCTGGACCATTAGATGCCATAATGGGCTTGACATGTCCTTAGGCCCCAATTTTTAACCAGATTTCTGGTTGTCCAGTCGCCCCTCCCCAGTGCTCTACCTGGAATCCCCCATTTGGTGGATACCTGAGTTAGAATAAAAAAAAAAAAATCAACAACAACAGAACAACGGACTTCTTCCATCCCACAGAATGATCCCAAACTCTTTGGATGGGGCCGCGCTCCCAGAGAGTAAGACTCGACCATTTTCCATGAAGTCACCCTGAAATTATACGACCATGAGTGAAACGATATCCAGAGAAAAAATTTGAGCAGAGCCTCACACTCGCCCTTTTTTCATATCCCGAGGAGTTCTCCTCATGGTCTGTAGATCAGTTCTGCCATACATATGAACCGAAACATAATTCGAGTTTGTGTTTTCAGACAAAAGTCCTAACAGCCCTGGCCTACACACCCTACAGGCTCAGGCAATTGGAGCCAAACCTGACGACTGTGCTTGCCCTCTCCAAGGGAATTGTATGTGCCCATTCCAATGGCCACAACCCTACTAAGAGGATAAACCTCCAAAGTACCTGAGGCCATCCCATATTTGTGGCTTCCCAGGACAAACAGGGGCAATTTTGGCCCATCTGAGCACCTACCGGCACTCAGACCCGTAGACAGATGTCCCCAGAGGTAAAAAGGAACGAACAGGACCCTAGGCACAGATCGGATCCATTGCTTTGGTTTCCAGAAATCTCTCCTCAGAGGCCTGGATTTCAATAACAGCATAT
>NW_026758406.1:0-1063 GCF_022355385.1 Mustela nigripes
GGTATTTGTGGCTAGTCTTACAAGTAAAAAGGACTAAAAGAAAGAAGAAAAACATTTTTTATTACAGCATATTTACATCTGTCCAAAGTACTTATTTACTATAATACTGACTAATGTATAATACTGTACACAAAGAAAGAAGTTAAATGAGTTATAATTCAGTCGAAGTATAGCTTGCCATTTTAAAACTTACCACTGAATCTTTCTGGTATGAAATGTGATATCTGGCAAACTGGTCCAGTTCATTACATCAGGTCATTTGTATGTTCTTATTACCATTTTGCTAGCATAGCACATTTTATAACCCAGACATTTTACAATGGAACTATGATGCATGTATTTTCAAAAGTATAGACATACATGAAGCTATGAGGTCAAGAAAGATGAATGTCCGTAGTACCATATAGACTCAACAAATAAAAGTGTCCAAGGCTCTGAGTGAGATTTATGAATATTGTATAAGATTAGGCCAACATGTGGTTTTGATATAAATCATCTGTTCTTAAATTAGAATTACAATCGTTGAGTACAGTGTTGAAAATGGCAGATAGATTTTAGCTATCTTTGCTCACTAGGGAAAATGGAAAAATTTTTAGTTTGGTCAGATTTCCACTTAACTTCTGAAAAATCTTATGTTTGAGGGAACCCTTCTGAAATAAGAATCCTTAAAGACATAACCCCTTTGGCACAAGTTTTCAAGAAACTTGTTTGATGTTGTAGACAATTATATGGCACACGTACTGTTCTAGATGTTTCATGCCAATAATATGTAAGCCATACCAAGGCTACATATACATATAGAGATGTTCCTCAGCTTACAAGGGGGCTATGTACAGAGAAACACATACAAAATTGAAAATGCATGTAATACCCCTAAACTATCAAATATCATAGCTTACCTTAAGCTTATTTAAACATATTCAGAACACTTACATTTGCCTGCATTAGGGCAAAATCATCTTAAGCAAAGCCTATTTTATAACAAAGTATCAAATATCACATGCAATTTATTAAATATTACACTAAAAAAAAGAAGAATGGTTATATATAGAATGGTTGTAAG
>NW_026758407.1:0-1063 GCF_022355385.1 Mustela nigripes
TTTTCCTGGCTTCTAAGCTGTTTGTTCCAGGCTTCCTCCTGATCCTTTCTCTCGGTTTGTCCTCCAGATCACTAATACAATCTTCTGTATCAGTTACCCTAGCTGTGAGAGAGTTTAGATTAGATTGGAACTCATTGAGAGCATCATGAACCTAGTCTCTTGTCACTTTCAGCTCTTCCATAACATTGTGAACATCATCTCTGGTTGCTTCAATTTGTCCCTAATCAGTTCTTTTTGGTCATACATGGCTTTCTCCAACCTAGCTATTGCCTGGATAATTGTTAGCCTGAATTCTCTTTCCGACATATTGTCTATGCTGATAGACATTAGCTATTGTTTGGGGGAAAGGAAAGGAGTTTAACTCCATATGAATATTAGAAAATAAAATTAAAAAAGGAATAAACTAAACTAAACTAAACTAAATTTTTAAAAAATTTTAAAAAAATTGAAATGCAAAAGAAAACCATGAGTGTACATATCAAAAAGTTTGGGTTAGAAGGTTATTAAGGAATTTGATGTACTGGACATCTCACTGTGATGGTAAATAGGGGTTAAAAAAATTATCTATATTTAAAAAATGAGCCAGAATATAGGGAACGAATTAAAAATAAACATTGTCCTATGCAGTAGTGGTGGTTGTTCTCTTGTCATCTTTTTTTTTTTTTTTCCCCTATCCTGGTTGGTTTTCTGGGGGTGGGGCCTGCCACGTGGGTTTTCAGTCAATGATGTTCTCTGAGGTAAGTCTTCCCAACCCCCTTGGAGGGTGGGCTCTGAGGAAACTGGTTATTTCAGGCTTTTGTTCTCTGGAGGTTTTTATGTTTGTTCACTTTTTTTTTTTCCCTCTCTCTCGCCTTGACCACTTTTTTTTTTAATTAATTTTTAATTTTTTATAAACATATATTTTTATCCCCAGGGGTACAGGTCCGTGAATCACCAGGTTTACACACTTCACAGCACTCACCAAAGCACATACCCTCCCCAATGTCCATAATCCACCCCCTTCTCCCAAATCCCCTCCCCCCAGCAACCCTCAGTTTGTTTTGTGAGATTAAGAGTCACTTAA
>NW_026758408.1:0-1063 GCF_022355385.1 Mustela nigripes
GTAGGGTTAGGGTTAGAGCTAGGTTGAGGGTTAGGGTTAGACCGGGTTTGGGTCAGTGTCAGGGATAATGTTAGGGGTTAGTTTTAGGGTGAGGTTCAGTGTTAGGTTTCGGGTCAGGGCCCGTGTTAGTGTCAGGGTGTGGGTTACATTTAGGGTTAGAGTTAGGGTCAGGCTCCCATTCAATGTCAGGGTTAGTGTTAGGGTCAGGGTCAGCATCACTGTTAGAGTCAGGGTTAGGTTTATAGTCTTTGCTGGGTCAGGGTCATGGTGAAGTCTAGGGCCAGTGTCAGGTTTACGGTCAGGTTCAGGTATTGGTTTAAAGTCCACATTCGGGTCAGGGACAGGATTATTTAGTGGTCATTGTTAGGGTCATGGCTCTGTTTAGAGTCTGGGCCAGGGTCAGATTTAGGGTCAGGGACTGCTATATGCAAAGTTCCAGGTAAGGGTAATGATCATAATCAGGCATAGGGTCCGGCTTATTGTTTATGTTTAGGGTTAGGTTTAGGGTTAGAGTTAGGTTGAGGGTTAGGGTTTAGCCCTCGTAGGGTCAGGGTCCGTGGTAGGGTTAGGGTTTAGTGTTAGGGTTAGTTTCAGCGATAGGATTCGCGGAGGGCACGTGTTAGTGTCAGGGTCAGGGTTACGTTTAAGGGTAGAGTTAGGGTCAGGCTCACATTCAGTGTCAGGGTTAGTGTTAGGGTCAGGGTTAGGGTCAGTGTTGGGGTCAGGGTTAGGTTTATGGTCATGGCCTGCGTCAGGGTCAGGGTATAGTTTAGGGCAGTGTCAGGTTTAGGGTCAGGATCAGGTTTGGGTTGGGAAAAGGTTATGCAGTAGACAGTGTTACTGTCATGGTTAGGTTTAGGGTCAGGGCCATGGTCAGGTTAAGGATCAGGGTCCCTAATAGCAATTTTCAGGGTTAGGTTTAGGGTCAGTGTCTGGTATAGGCAAAGTTCAGGGTTAGGGTTATGATCATAGTCAGCTATAGGGTCAGGGTTATTGTTAAAGTTCAGCGTTAGTGTTAGGGTTAGCGTTAGGTTGATGGTTAGGGTTAGAACTTGTTAGGGTC
>NW_026758409.1:0-1063 GCF_022355385.1 Mustela nigripes
CTGGAACCAACCAACAGGTATCAATTGTCCTGCAGAAGAATCTTTGCAGTTGGGAGCTTCTCAGAACTCCCATCGTGAGAGAACCCCCATGGCCACATGATACCCCGCCCCTTCATAATTGGGCCATCAGGGACATAAGGTCCAAACTGAGCGATCGTCTGAACCTCACCCTGACTTCAGATGCACGAGATATCGGTTCAGGTCTGTAGATTATGCCTGCCATGTCCTCACCCAGAACCCTAAGCCTTGCTTGTGTCCTCAGACTTCTGTACACAGACTAATGGCTCACAAGCCCTCCAGTTTGGCAATACAGAACTACAATGCAGCACTCTACCTGCCCTGCAGAAGAAATACACTGCATCTGGGGCTACCTAGAAATCCCAAATAAAGATCAACCTGTACCACACTTGGCTATACCCAAAATATATAGGATGACCTTCACAATAATGCCCTTTCTGACACAGCCTGATCCTGGACCTCCTAGGCCCACACAGAGAGCTGGCTACAAACTGAGAACTTCAGACCTCCCATGGCCTTAAGTCGTTATCCCTTCCCAACCTCAGTTTTCAGGCTTCAGAACCTAGACCTTATCTCCAATCACTGCCCAGGTTTGAAAATGATGCAGAAATCAGAACTCCTTCCCGATGGCAGGAAAACTTGCTGTTGGCTTGTTGTCCAGCGTTCAGTGTAGTGGAAACCAGTGTGTCACTTGAGGCCCCGCCATTGCTCGCGGTCCAGATACGTAGCAAACACACATTGTGACCCTCAGCCTTAGCCCAGTACTCAGGTAAGGCCTCTCAGTGGCTGGATGAAGAGACAGCATATTGGCCTTGCCATGCCCCTAGGCCCCAATTTTTAACCATAGTTCGTGTTGTCCCTTCACTCTTCCACAGGGCTCTGCTTTGGAATTCCTCTTTTGGTGGGATCCCTGAGGTAACAACCCTGAAAGGAGTCCTCCATCCAACAGATTGAGGAAAAACAATTGGGATCGGGCCAAATCCACAGAGAGCAAGATTCGTCCATGGCCCATGAGGCCTCCTCGACATTCCACGGCCATCGCTGA
>NW_026758410.1:0-1063 GCF_022355385.1 Mustela nigripes
TCTTCTGTCCTCAACCCCTGGCCCACAAGCCCTCCAGTTTGGCAATTCCAGAACTACAATGCAGCCCTCTGCCTGCCGTCCAGAAGAAAAAACATTACCCTCTGGGGCTAACCAGAAGCCCCAAAGGAGGATCAACCTTTTCGCCACGTGACTGTACCCCAATTCTACAGGATGCCCTGGGCACTCATGCCCTTTCTGTCACAGCCTGAGCCTGGACCTCCCGACCCACACCCAGCCAGCTGGACTCACACTGAACACATCGGACCTGCCAAAGCCTTAGGTCGTCATCTCTTCCGAACTTCGGTTTTCAGGCTTCAGAACCTAGATGTTTTCTCCAATCACTGCCCAGGGTTGAACATGAGGCAGAAATCAGAAATCCTTCCCCATGGCAAGAAATCTTGTGGTTGGCGTGTTGCCCAACGTTCAGTATAGTTGATAGCAGTGTGGCCCTTTGACCCCGCCATGCTTGAGGGCCGCGTTGGGCAGAAATACGCATTGTGACCCTCAGCGTGAGCCCAGTCCCCAAGGAAGGTCTCTCAGTGGCTGGACCAAGAGACGGCATATTGGGCTTGCCATGCCCCTAGGCCCCAATTTTTAACCATAGTCCGTGTTGTCCATTCGCCCCTCCCCAGTGCTCTGCTTTAGAATGAGGTAACCAAACTGAAAGGACTCCTCCCATCCCACAGATTGACCCCCAAATTGGGGTCGGGCCAAATCCACAGAGAGGAAGACTCATCCATGGCCCATGATGCCTCCCCGACATTCCACGCCCATCTTTGACACAAAATCCGGAGACAAAAGCCTGAATAAGCGCCTCACACTCGCTCTTTCTTCCTATCCCAAAGAGTTCCCCTCACGGTCTGTAGATCGCGACTGCCATACCTACGTCCCCAAAACAAGCCGAGTCTGTGTTTTCAGACTTCTATCCCCACCTTCCTGGCTTCCACACCCTCCAGCCTGGGGACCCTGGAGCCACACATCAGGTCTGTGCCTCTCAACTCTATGGGAATTCTGCGCCTTCCATTGACCACAATCATACAAACTCGGAGAAACCTCCAAAGTC
>NW_026758411.1:0-1063 GCF_022355385.1 Mustela nigripes
CACCTTACACCAGTTAGAATGGCCAAAATTAGCAAGACAGGAAACAACATGTGTTGGAGGGGATGTGGAGAAAGGGGAACCCCCTTCCACTGTTGGTGGGAATGCAAGTTGGTGCAGCCTCTTTGGAGAACAGTGTGGAGATTCTGCAAGAAATTAAAAATAGAACTTCTGTATGACCCTGCAATTGCACTACTGTGTATTTACCCCAAAGATACAGATGTCATGTAAAGAAGGGCCATCTGTACCCCAATGTTTATAGCAGCAATGGCCATGGTTGCCAAACAGTGGAAAGAACCAAGATGCCCTTCAAAGGAGGAATGGATTAGGATGATGTGGTGCATATACACTATGGAGTATTATGCCTCCATCAGAAAGGATGAGTACCCAACTTTTGTAGCAACATGGACAGGACTGGAAGAAATAAGTCAAGCAGAGAGAGTCAATTATCATATGGTTTTGCTATTTATGGAGCATAACAAATAACATGGAGGACATGGGGAGATGGAGAGGAGAAGGGAGTTGAGGGAAATTGGAAGGGGAGGTAACCATGAGAGACTTATGGACTCTGAAAAACACCTGAGGGTCTTGAAGGGGTGGGGGGTGGGAGGTTGGGGAAACCAGTTGGTGGGTATTAAGGAGGGCACAGATTGCATGTAGCACTGGGTGTGGTGCAAAAACAATGAATACTGTTATGCTGAAAAGAAATAAAAAATTAAAATAAAAATAAACGGCAGGATATAAAATCATTTCACAGAAGTCAGTTGCATTTCTACACACTAACAATGAGAAATAAGAAAGAGAAATCAAGGAATCAATCCATTTACAATTGCACCAAAATCCAAAAATCATAAGTTACCTAAGAAGTAGCTTAACCAATGTGGTAAATAATCTGTGCTCTAAAAGTGATAGAACTCTCATGAAAGAAATTGAGACTTACACCAAGAAATGGAAACACATTCCACGTTCATGGATTGGAAGAACAAATATTGGTTCTTACTTTGCCCCCCTTTATTCTATTTATTTATTTTCAGAAAAAGAGTATTCATTATTTTTTCACCACACC
>NW_026758412.1:0-1063 GCF_022355385.1 Mustela nigripes
ATACTCTTAGTTTCTTTGCAGTAAGAAGTCAAAAGCACAAACCTACAACCAGTAATTAACGACTTAGCATTTTATCCTCTTTGGTTAAGACCTAGATGTCCACAATTTAATTCCATTTGTCATCCAAGCAAAACTTTAAAACTTTCAGATTACCAAAGACTCTGAAAGCTACTTCAGCAATTACCCATTAAAACTTTGAGACAGACAATTAACCATCAGTTTAGTCATTTCTTTGCTAACAAATTTTAATAAATAACATGAGCTTATTTGACCTTCAATAAACTTTGATAGAATAAAAGTTTCACATTTACTGCTGTAACTTCAAAGACGCATCTTATCTTAATTAAACCAACAAACTTAACTTAGTTCCACCTGATTTACGTTCCACCTGGGCCCACTCCACTTTGAATGTTTACCTGAGACATGCATTGGAAGATCTGGAGAGGGGGTGTTAGGTCCAGGGGGTGCTCTTCTTGCTCCTTGACAGTGGAGAGAGAAGGAGCTGTGGTGCATGATCTAGAGGCTAGTCATGCAGGCTGCACACACGTTGGTGCAGAAACAGGAGAAGGGGGAAACAGAAGAAACAAAGTGCTGCCAGGAGGCAGAGAAAGGATTCCCAGTTTTAGAGCTCATAAGCCCCAACAGAGGAGCAGACACCATGCTTTCCCACCAGCAAGGGGGGAGGGGTTAGGCAGTCCAAGTCAGGCCAGAGAACACAGGGAAACTTCCCCAAAACAAAGAGAGATTCGGCAGCTGCTTGGGAATATTCCTTATGGTCTCTGTCTCGAGTTAGACCAACCCCAGTTGGCTCCAGTTACAGCCATTAACACGGGAAGTGAGTGAGGGAGAAGCCCCCACATCTATTAGGAGAAACAGAAATAAGGTCAGAGTCCCCTTTGCTAGGGATGGCCCAGCAACCTGGGTTTACTAGAAGAAGGCTTATTTACGTAATTATCATTGAATATGTCAGGAGAAAGTTTACTAGCTGACTCATTTGGGCAAACACATTCCACAAAAGCCCCTTAGTCTGGGGTCCTGGTGTAGAGCAATGAAGGCCTAGGTA
>NW_026758413.1:0-1063 GCF_022355385.1 Mustela nigripes
AAGGCCATCAGGGATACAAACACACTTTAGGACCCATCCTTAGGAAAATCCATTTCAACTCAGCCACCTAGGTTGCTCCCGCAGAGCCATCAGATCTAAACTGCCTTGTTGCTAGGAGACAATTGCAATGCGAGGCGCTCGTTCCAGGCATCCATCCTCGAACGGTGCCCTGGAGTCATTCCATATGGGATGTCCTGGACCTGTCCAACAGGTCTCAATTGTCCCGCATAAGGAATCCTGGAAGGGGGCATCCCACAACTCCCAACGTGGGAAAACCTCCATGGCCTCGAGATTCCGCTCCCTTCATGAAGGGGCCGTCATGCACAGAAACTACAGCCTGAGCCAACGTCTGAACCTCGCCCTGACTTCAGATACATGAGATCTTTGTTCCGATGTGTAGGGGGTACCTGCCGTGCCCACGCCCTGAAACCCAAGTCTAGCTTGTGTTCTCAGACTTCCGTCCTCACACTCCTGGTCCAGAAGCACTCAAGTTTGGCAATTCCGTACCCAAATGCAGCACTCTGTCTGCCTTCTAGAAAAAAAAAAAAAATATTGCCTAATGAGCTTCCCAGGCAGCTTAAATGAGGATCAACCTACAAGGCATTCGAATGTACCCAAATTATATAGTCTAACCTGGGCAATAATGCACTTTCTGACACAACCTGAGCCCGGACCTCCTAAACAACACCCAGACAGCTGACCGCACACTGAGCACATCAGACCCGCCATGGCCTTAGGTCATCATCTCTTCCCTACCTCAGTTTTCAGGCTTCAGAACCTAGACCTTATCTCCAATCCCTGCCCAGGTGTGAGTGTGATGCAGAAATCAGCACTCCTCCTTACCCATGGCAAGAAACCTTGTGGGTGGCATGTTGTGCAACGTTCAGTGTAGGAGAAACCAGCATTCACTCTGAGGTCCCGCCCATTCTTGAGTGTGACGAGGGCATAAACATGCATTGGGACCCTCAGCGTGAGTCTTGCCCTCTAGTATGTCCTCTTAGTGACTGGACCATTAGATGTCATAATGGGCTTGACATGTCCCTAGGCCCCAATTTTTAACCAG
>NW_026758414.1:0-1063 GCF_022355385.1 Mustela nigripes
GTATTGGCTGACTAGCTAGCAAACATTCATGAAAATATCCATTAGCCACACATATAAAATGCTGCATTATGATGCTGTTGAATCAGAACATACCACTACCTGATCCTGTAGCTTTTTGAGGATTTGCAAATCAATTAATTATATGATTCTTGGATTCTTCCCATACAATTAGAAAATTTATAGTAGAGTCCATGAACATGATTAGTTTTACCATTTTAAACCAGCAATCACACTTTGATTTTTACAACAAAAGCAGAAATATAAACACACACATTTGGATCAGTTTTCTGTTAGTCTGTCCGGACTTCAAAATCCTATTCCTCAAGATAATGCACACCAAAGTTCTGGATTAAACAAGAAATTAGATGGCACCTGAACACTCGGTTTAATATTCTCAAAAGGACTATGCAACTTATTTCTTACATTATGACATTGTTTTACAAAGATCCACACTTTTATAATGTTAGTATTTTTAATAATCAATAAAGTCAATTCATCATGATTATAAATCAAACATAAAAATGTCTACTTTTTGCTTTTGCCCCCTCCACTTGGAACTTATTTATAGGCTGATAATTCAAAGGTCCCTATGTTTATGAGAATCTGGACAGAAATAGCTCTAAGATCCCATTCAGAACTTGATATTAATCTTAGTCTTTTGGCTCCATGTATCCTGAGAGCAAAGAGTAGGAAAAAGGATTTGAGTACTGTTAGTTTATCTGGGAGATTATCCAAGGTAGAAAAGAATGGGAAAGTGATACAGTGAAGAAGCAACTTTGTCAAAGAGGTATATTGTTGATATAATTGTTGTGGATAGAAAATGAAGGCTTGCTTTTACTGAAAGGTCCTGAGAAACTTCTTTAAGTTGTCCTCATGAAGACCTGAACACTGACAATTTTATCTATGGTTCTTATTTCCACGTCACTGAGAGCTGTCCTCAGAGGACATTAACTCTCCTACACTTTTGGGTTGTGTTGGAGACATTCTAAAATGAGAGAGAGAACATGAGATGCTATCAGTGTTAAGTAACTGCAATTTCCCATGGAACTATCCACCACAGGTT
>NW_026758415.1:0-1063 GCF_022355385.1 Mustela nigripes
TCACCTCATTAACCTTAATATGTTGCTTTGTTCAATGTTTCTCTACTTGGTGCCGAGACTCCATTGCTACAATGACTTCACCATGACAGACGATCCTTGTCGCGTGAGAGGATGCCTCTTCACTGTCAGCGCTGGATTCGGCTGCCTCCACCTTTCGTAACTCCCCTATACGTTCCTACCCTGATCAATATTGACCCCAGTAGGTAGGGACAGCTCTACGCCCCTATTCAGCAGGAAGAAGTTACAGAAGATGAGACCTTCCACCTTCAACCAACTTAAAGATTTAAGAGTCAAAATTGTTCAGGGGGAAATGATAAAGAAGCAGGAGGCTGGCTGAGGATGGAGAAGGGGCTGATGCCTTGCACCCCCTCTTCACCCTTCTCCACCACGAAAACTGGTTCAACAGATTGCCTTGGTTTACTACTTTGTTGTCATCTATAACGGGCCCTCTCATCATTCTGTTATTAATTCTAACTTTTGGTCCTTGTGTCTTAAACAGGTTAGTACAGTTCATTAAAGATCGCCTGTCTGTTGTTCAGACTATGGTACTGACAAAGCGATACCAACTCCTCAAACAAACAGAGCACCGGACTAGCTCAATGCAAGGGCAGGACATGCAAGAACAAGACGAATGGATAGAAGATTCATTGCCATTCTTCCATGGCAATCAGTCATTTGCATAAGTTCAATAAGAATCTGTTCTCCTTGTAACAGGAAAGAATTGGAAACACGGGTTATTTTACCAAGGCTCTGACTGGGATGTCATATTTGAAAAGACTCAGATATGACCAGACAGTCTAAAGGAACTAAGGTTGACTTTATGAAACCTGGAGCCATAAAGCCCCTTGGGACTGTCATAAAGCCATAAAGCCCTAGGGGAATGAAAGACCCCTCCCCTAGAAGATAGATAGGATAACTAACCGCTTGTTTCCTTTTCTGTGAACCGCTGGCTTTTAGGCGTAAATTAGGTTATTAATTGCTTTTTAATTGCTCTTTTGCCCTTCTGTAACTGCTTGGCTTATAGAAATAATAGAAGACGCCATGATGGCATTCCTACCTTCCC
>NW_026758416.1:0-1063 GCF_022355385.1 Mustela nigripes
TAAGAGCTGCGGTGGGCACAAACACACATTGGGACCCTCAGTTTGAGCTCTGTCCTCATATAAAGCCTCTCAGTGCCTGGACCATGAGCCCGCATATGGGGCCTGCCATGCCCAAAGTCACCCAATCTTAACCAGAGGTAGAGACATCTAGTCACCCCTACTCAGGGCTCTGCTCTGGAATCCCTCTTTGGTGGGACATTTGAGGTAAGTAAACACAGAAAGGATTCCTCCCACCCACGGAATGACCCCAATCACTTGGGATCAGGCCATCCCCAGCGAGAAAGACTCCTCCATGGCCCATGAGGCCAGCCCGACATTCCACGGCCACTATTGACACAAAATCCAGAGACATAAGCCTCATCCTTAGGACATAGCCCAAAACATTCTCCTCATAGTCTGTAGATCGGGCATGCCATACCTTCGTCCCCAAACCGTGTTTTCAGACTTCTATCCTGACATCCCTGTCCCACACACCCTCCAGGCTGAGCCACACCTCAGGACTGTGCCTGCCCTCTCCAAGGAAATTCTTCCCATTCCATTGGCCACAACCCTGCAGATTAGGAGAAACCTCCAAAGTCCCAAGGGCCATTCCAATAGTGTAGGCCGCCCAGTACAAAGAGGTGTGATCTGTCACAAGCTGAGCAACGACCTCAACTCACCCGAGGACAGATATCCCAAGAGAAAGATATTAAACTGGACAGGCCCCTAGAACGTAATTGGTTCCATTGCTTTTGTTTCTAAGCATCTCTCCTCAGAGGCCTGTTTTCCAATACCAGCATATTGGGGCTTCCAGAGATACCAATCAGAACAAATCTTGTCTCCACATGGGAAACTTATCCTTTGGAGCTCTGTAAAAACCTCCAGTTGGGAGAAAGCTTCAGGTAACCGGAGCCACCGCCCTATTCCAAGGTCTCCATGGACACAAACGTGCATTATGACCATTCGACAGGAGAGTACATTTCAACTCAGCCCCGTTGATTACTCCCCCAGAGCCAGAATATCAAACCTGCCTTGTCGCTAGGAGACAACTTGAATGCAAAGCAGACTCTCTAGGCATCCATCG
>NW_026758417.1:0-1063 GCF_022355385.1 Mustela nigripes
TTCAACAAATCATAATTTATTAAAATTATGTCTACTTAAAAATCTCATAGAAGAGTAAAACCATCAAAAATAAAAATAAACACACACAACACACATACATCACCCATGTATTGGCAAATCACAATTGCTGTAACAATACATTAGGCATTCCACAGGTAAGGGCTATCAAAATTTCCATCAGTGACAAAAAGATTTGTATCCAAATGGACTGATTTTCCAGAATCCAAGAAAAAGTCCCCTAGGGTTTATTTAAAGATAAATATTTGAACAAATACTTCTTAAATTTAGGAAATTCAGAACATATGATTAAAGAATATTTGCAGTGCAGACTATATTCAATCCTTCCTTCAAAATGTGCCTTTGAGTACATAATTCTGTTTTCTCTATCTAAATTGAGCTGTCCTCCAAGGAAGTTTTCTAAAATATGTGTCTCTGTGTGATAAATGTTCTAAGACCTAACATGCTTCATTGTATTTTTACTGTGCTCTCAAATTTAATCAATAATTTGGCTTGATGTATAATATCTAGTTTCAAATATCTTTTCCATCTATACAAACACCCAGCTGTCTCCTTTATATGCTATTACTATTGAGAATTCTGCTGTCAGTATTATTCTTGTACATTTTAGGTGATCTGTTCTTCTGTTGGGCATCATTTATGCTCTTCTCTGTTTTTGATATTCTTAAAACTCACCATAATGTATATGAGTGTTTTTTGTGTGTGTGTCGTTTTTGTTTTGTTTTGTTTCTGATATCTCATGTTTGGCATCATTTAAGTCTGGTATCTTTTATCTTTCTTTAATTCTCCAAAATTTATCTCAGTACTTATTTAAATATTTTATTTATTTTTTTTCTTTTCTGCTGCATTTGGGCAGAAGTCATTAATTTGTATGTTTGTTTGTTTTTCCCAACTCATTTATTCATTTTACAGCTATATTCATCTTAGTCTCCATTTATTGTATTCTTTTTTACAACTTTCACTTAATTTATATTCACAGTATAGTATCTTTCTTTTCCTTGTATATGTATATCATTATTTTATCATATACTTTTAAGCTATTTTT
>NW_026758418.1:0-1063 GCF_022355385.1 Mustela nigripes
TGAGCAAAACCCTCAGAATGGAACAAACCCACATGACTCCCTAAGGACACCCCCAACTTCGATGGTCCCCGCAGTCACAAACTCACTCTGATGTGCTTCCTGACCCCCATGTTTGACTCAGCCCCTGGGGATCCAGCCTCAGCACCAGGAGGTAGGGTCAGAATACCCTTAAGCCCTAACCCAAACCCTAGGTTGTGTTTTCAGGCTTCCATGCCCAGAGACATGGCCAAAAATCCCTCCAGATTGGGAACCCCTGAGCCACAACCAAGGACTCCGCCTACCATCCATGTTCTCCTGGGTGCCCTTCGGAGCTACCCAGAAACCTCAGACCAGGAGAAGCCCACATGCCTCCGGAGGCCACCATCACCTCTGATGGCCCACATGGAAACAAAACCCAGAGATTAACATACTACTTGACCCCCACCCTTGACTCAGCCCATGGGAGATCCCGCCTCAGCACTGACAGTTTGGGCCTGCCATGGCCCTAGGCCCTAACCCTAACCGTACGTTGGCTTTTCAGGCTTCTGTCCCCAGAGACCTGTCCCCCAATCTCTCCAGATTGGGGTCCCCAGGGCCACACCCCAGGAGTTCGCCTGCCACTCAGGAGGAAACCACACCCATGCAGAACCCCCAGAACAGAACAAACCCGCATGATTCCCTCAGACCACCCCCACCTACAGCAGCCCACCCGGGCACAAAACCAAGCCCCTGATGCACTACTGGACCCCTGTCCTCAACTCAGCCCCCTGGGGATCTGCTTCAATATGGGCATATTGGACCTGTCATACTCCTAGGCCCTAATAGTAACCCTAGGGTAGTTTCTCAGGCTTCTGTCCCCATAGAACTAGCCACCAATCCCTCCAGATTATGGACCCCTGAGCCACAGCCCAGGACTCCGCCTGCCACCCAGGAGGAAACCGTGCTGCTTGGAGCTGTGCAAAACCCTCAGAGTGGGAGAAACCTGCATACCCTCCTTGAGACCCACCCCCACTTTTGGCTCCCCACCAGACCACAAACATGCAGACTGGTGCTCAGCTGGATCCCCCTCCCTCAACTCTGCCTG
>NW_026758419.1:0-1063 GCF_022355385.1 Mustela nigripes
TTCCGAGCAGGGTTCTAAGGATGGATGGCTGCATAGTCCACCTCGCATTCCAATTGTCTCCTTTCAACAAGACACGTTAGATCTGCTGGATCTCACGGAGCAACCGAATACGCTGATTTGAAATGGACTCTCCTGTGGCTGGGTCCTAATGTGTTTTTGTGTCTATGGATACCGTGGAATGAGGCGGCGGCACCTGGGCCATGAAGGGTTCTCCTAAACAGAGGATTGACATCACTCCCACGTGCAAGTTTCCCATGTGTAGATGAGATTTGTTCTGGTGAGTGAGTCAAGAAACAGCCATATGCTGGTACTGAAATCCAGGCCTCTGAGGAGAGTTGCCTGGAAACCAAAGCAATGGATCCGATTAGGGCCTAGGGGCTTGTTCGTTCCTTTTTACCTCTGGGGATATCAGTCTACAAGTCTGAGTGCAGGTAGGTTCTCAGATGGGCTCAGATTGCTCCTGTTTGTCCTGGCAAGGCACCACTATTGGGATGGCCTCAGGGACTTTGGAGGTTTATCCTATTAGTAGCGTTCTGGCCATTGGAATGGGCACAGAGAATTCCCTTGGAGAGGGAAAGTATAGTCCTCAGCTTGGCTCCAGGTGCCTAAGCCTGTAGGCTGTGTAGGCCACGGCTGTTTGGACAGTTGTCTGAAAACAGAAACTCGGCTTATGTTTTGGGTCATAGGTATGGCAGGACTGATCTACAGACCATGAGGAGAACTCTTCGGGATATGAAAAAAGGGTGAGTGTGAGGCTCTTGCTCAAGTATTTATCTCTGGATATCATGCCATTCATGGTCATGAAATTTCCGGGTGACTTCATGGGAAATGGACGAGTCTTACTCCCTGGGGGTTTGGCACAATCCAAAGTGTTTGGGGTCATTCTGTGGGACGGAAGAAGTCCGTTTTCTGTTGTTGTTGTTTTGTTTTGTTTTGTTTTTCAAACTCAGGGGTCCCACCAAATGAGGGATTCCAGAGTAGAGCCCTGGGGAGGGACGATTGGACAACCAGAAATCTGGTTAAAATTGGGTCCTAGGGACAGCTAGACTTGGGTTTCAGGGCG
>NW_026758420.1:0-1063 GCF_022355385.1 Mustela nigripes
CAAGGCCT
This sequence comes from Mustela nigripes, assembly GCF_022355385.1. Taxonomy (NCBI): domain Eukaryota; kingdom Metazoa; phylum Chordata; class Mammalia; order Carnivora; family Mustelidae; genus Mustela; species Mustela nigripes. The sequence continues at coordinate 9 of NW_026758420.1, forward strand.
TTTCTTTCGCTGTGTTGCGGCAGGGTGGTACAGCCGCGGGAGAACTGGTGCCTCTTTGGCTTTGCGTTCCCGGGCTCCAAGTTCTCGTCTGAGGTTCACCTTCCTAAGCCTAACTAAGCAGACACAGTCACCACCCTGCAGCAGCCTGCGTGGCCTAGCATGGCACTCTATGCCTTTTACCATCTCCTGGCATAGGTAAGGCTTTGCCTTTTCTCAGGCAGACTCTGGGCCTCGGCCAGTGCCTTCACCTCAGGGGAGAGGAGGCCACAGGATCCCTGCACACGGCCCGTGAACTGGGATGGGGAACTGTAGGGGAGTGTCTCCACTCTTTCCCCGGCATACCCCCTGCCACATCTTGGTGGAAGATGGCATCTGACTGCCCGTTTCTCCATGGGGTTGTTTCTGTGAATTCCGTGTTTGGCACCTGGGGTCAAGCCCAAGTCTGCCCTTTGGACAGGTGGCAAGATACCCTTACTATCAATAAATATTACATAAATTACTTCTAAGAGATAATTTCTCAATGTCTTCTGTTTACTTGGTTTTTGAGTAATCCCATATCATTTTCACTAGTACATGATGCCTTCTACACTTCCGTTGACATAATTTATATTAGTATCTGAGCGTGATATGCTAAGTTCGGTGGAAAAATCTCATTGACTTCTGAGCAATTTATGAGCCTTCTTGTGACTCTTAGTATATTTCTGAAGTGATAATCCACATTTCACAGTTGAGTCCAGTTGAGTTGAGTTGAGTAGTTCCTAAAATTAGATTATATCCATCTTGGGAAACTTCTTATGTTTTAATAATGAAACTTATTATATGTGTTACCTTCATTTATTATTTTTTTGAATCGCATTAAGTTAACAATAAACTTTAATATTCCTAGTTTATAATTTAAAAACAATATATGCTTAGAGAAATACTTTTTCCATATGTAGAAATGTAGGTGTGGTGATTGAAGCTAGAAGTCCTTGATACTTCCATAACGCAGTCTTGACCACTTCACATGTTATATTCTCTAGAGTGAATATATTTTTCATGGAATGGGAGAATAA
>NW_026758421.1:0-1063 GCF_022355385.1 Mustela nigripes
GGGGGGTAGGAGGTCGGGGTACCAGGTGGTCGGTATTATAGAGGCCACGGATTGCATGGATCACTGGGTGTGGTGCAAAAATAATGAATAGTGTTATGCTGAAAATAAAAAATAAATTAAAAAAAACTTGTTACATGTGTGCACACTCATGCACATGCATATAAGAAATTAAAGCATTTAAAAATTGATTTCTAGGGGTGCCTGAGTGGCTCAGCTGGTTAAGCATCTGCTTTCTGCTCAGATCATGCTCTCAGGGTCCTAGAATCGAGTCCCACATCAGGCTGGTTCCCTGCTTCGCAAGGAGTCTGCTCCTTCCTCTCTCACTCTCTCTGTGCTCTCTCTCAAATGAATAAACAAAATCTTCTTAAAAATGATTTCTAGAAACCAGAGAGCAAAATTAAAATTGTGTATTTTTCCATTTATATGAAATTAAAAAAAAAATCTAAACAAGGTTAGCGGGTGCCTGGCTCTGGAGGTGGGAAGATGATGGATATGTTTTATGTCTTGATTATCGTGTTATTTATGACCATACATTGAAATTTTTCTCAGCCAAAACAACTTTAATATAATAATACCATACTGGTCAGGGACCACAGTAACTGATACCAAGTATAGCACCAACAGAGTTGGTTAGAAAAGTCAGTTTCACATTTACATGACAATGTAACAAATAAGTATACATCTGGTTCAGATTTATTAAGAACAAAATATGTGGCATAAGAGAAAGTTTCTACCAATGCCACTAACTGTTCATATTTGATTTCTTTTTTCATTTCATAATAACTAAACTGCATTTATTACTTAGAAGGTCTCAGTAGTCTACTACAATCCCCTCTTTTAACTGAATTTTGTGATCCTATACCTCAGGGCATATAATACTCACAAGATACTACAGTGAGATGTACTGGACATAAATATGAGAAGTGTGCTCTGTGATCAATGAACAACAAGATCTGTTTCTTCCATGTATTGCAATAAAGGTCATTTCTCAACTGTGTTTCCTTGGGAACAGAGCTATGTTTATTGTTGGTGGTACAAAATATTTATGTGACATTTAAAATGA
>NW_026758422.1:0-1063 GCF_022355385.1 Mustela nigripes
ACATCATATTAGGACACATCCACGGGAGAGTCCATTTCAACTCAGCCTCCTCGGTTGCTCCCCGAGATCCAGCAGATCTAACCTGTCTTGTTGCTTGGAGACAATTGGAATGCGAGGTGGGCTACCCAGCCATCCATCCTTAGAACCCTGCTCGGAATCGTTGACCTGGAGCCAACCAACAGGTCTCAATTGTCCTGTAGAAGAATCTTTGCAGTAAGGAGCTTCTCACAACTCCCATCGTGGGAAAACCCCCATGGCCTCGTGATCCACCCCCCCTTCAAGAAGGGTCCATCAGGTACAGACTGTCCAGCCTGAGCGATCATCTGATCCTCGCCCTGTCTTCCGATGCACGAGATCTCCATTCAGGTCTGTAGATTGTGCCTGCCATATCCTCACCCAGAAACCTAGGCCTAGCTTGGGTTTTCAGACTTCCGTCCTCAGACTACTGGCCCAAAATCCCTCTAGTTTGGCAATCCAGAACTACAATGCAGCACTCGGCCTGCCCTCCAGAAGAAAAACATTGCCCTCTGGGGCTATCCAGAAACCCCAAATGAGGATCAACCTGCACGCCATTCGGCTGTACCCGAAATATATATGCTGACCTGGGCACTCATTCCCTTTCTGACACAGCCTGTGCCTGGACCTCCTGGCCCCACCCAGACAGCTGGCCGCACACTGAGCAATCGGACCCTGTCGCTCTCGGCCCGCAAAAACGACCCGCAGACGAGGTGAATGGCAAGCTTCTTTTATGAGTAATGGCGGCCGCGCCGCACCAAGCACTTACAGCCATATTTATTCACGAAGTTCACCCGTTCTCGCCTCCCTATTTGGCCTATCATAACGCAGTGCACGCAGTGTCCTTGTGGACCCTTATGTAACCATACAGGACTCTATTGTTCTCTAGCGGTGATCATGCGTTTATCTCTTGGCTCCTGGTGCTGTGTGCGTTAGCCACGAGCGCACCCACATCCTCCTAAACCAATCATTCTCAGTTCCTCAATCTTCAGGCACTCCCGTCTACGTGACTCCTTGCATCTGCTGGATGGCTCTCCACAGCTCCCCC
>NW_026758423.1:0-1063 GCF_022355385.1 Mustela nigripes
GGAAAGGTAGGCATCTCCTACAGTCCCAAGAGGGTAAGTCATCATTGTTAAAACCAGGTGTTGGCAAATCACAACCTGCTAGCCAGATCTGACCTGCCATTTTTCTCATTTCTTTTCTCTTTCTCTTTTCTTTTTTCTTTCCCTTTTCTTCCCTTCCCCTTCCTTCCTTCCTTTTCATTCTTTCAAAAGATTTTTTTATTCATTTCTTTGAGAGAGAGAGAGAGAGAGAGAGAGAGAGACAAAGAAGCATGCACAAGTGGCAGGGAGGGGCAGAGGGAGAGGGATCCCAGCACTCTGGGATCATGACCTGAGCTGAAGGCAGATGTTTAACCGGCTGAGCCACCCAAGCACCCCATGGCCTGCCACTTCTTTTTGTAGGGTCATGAGCCATACAAAAAAAAAAAATAAAATAACAGTTTTAAAAGTCTGAAAAAATAAAAATCAAATAATATTTTGTAACAGGTAAGAATTACATGAAATTCAAATTTCAATGCTCATAGATAAAAGTTTTATTGGAACACAACCATACTTACCTCTTTACCATGTCTATGGCTGTTTTTGTTTAGAACAGCAGAGCTGAGTAGGTGTGACAAAGATTGCATGCCCTGCAAAATATTTACTAAGATATTTACTAGCTGGTTGGTCCTTTTCAGAAGTTTTCTGACCCCTATCTAAACCAAATATGATAACTCCATTCTTTTCCCAGTGTTTATGTTTGGGCAAGCATGAGACTCAAGTTCTGGGCTAGTGGAATACAAGGAGAAGCATGCCAGGGGACTTCTGGGAAATATTTTTGTGTGTGTGATAAAAAAGATATGGAGAATTCTTCCTTCCTGGCCTTAGATGTTACATGTGTGGATGTGATGTGATAGAGCTGTGGCAGCCACTTTGTGATCATGAGGGAAAAGTCAAGAGAATCATAGAGAAGTTGACCCAGATACTTTTGGGCTGTTGAATTAACCAACCCTGGAAATTCCTATTTCTAGATTTCTCTTTATATTCAAAATAAGTATATGAAGAGTTGTGCATCCTGTTATTTGCAGCCAAACAACCCTAAAATATA
>NW_026758424.1:0-1063 GCF_022355385.1 Mustela nigripes
GCATGGCAAGCCCAATATGCTGTCTCTCCATCCAGGCACTGAGAGGATTTACCTGAGGACTGGGCTCAGGCGAGGGTCACAATGTGTGTTTGTGACCAATGTACCCTGCAAGCATGGGCGGGGCCTCATGGGCCACACTGGTTGCAAGTACCCTGAACCTTGGACAACATGACAAACACAATGTTTCTTGCCATGGGGAAAGAGTTCTGATTTCTGCATCATTTTCAACCCGGGCCGTGATTGGAGATAAGGTCCAGGTTTTGAAGCCTGAAAACCGAGATTGAGAAGAGATGCCGACCTAAGGCAATGGCGTTTATGATGTGCTCAGTGTGCGGCTAGCGTCTGGGTGGGGCCAGGACGTCTAGACTCAGGCTTGTCAGAAATGGCATTAGTGCCCAGGTCATCCTATGTATTTGGGGTACACCCGAATGGTGTGCAGGATGATCCACATTTGGGGTATCTGGGTAGCCCCAGAGGGCAATGTTTTTCTTCTGTAGAACAGGCAGTGTGCTGGATTGGAGTTCTCGGTTGCCACAATGGAGGGCTTGTGGGCCAGTAGTCTGAGGACGGAAGTCTGAGAACCCAAGCTAGGCCTAGGTTTCTAAGTGAAGATATGGAGGGCACAATCTACAGACCTGAATCGAGATCTCGTGCATCTGAAGTCAGGGCGAGGATCAGACGATCGCTCAGGTTGGACATTCTGTGCCTGATGGCCCCTTCATGAAGGGGGGGTGGATAACGAGGCCATGGGGTTTTTCCCACGATGGGAGTTGTGAGAAGCTCCCAACTGCAAAGATTCTTCTATAGGACAATTGTGACCTGTTCTTTGGCTCCAGGACACGATTCCGAGCAGGGTTCTAAGGATCGATGGCTGTGTAGCACACCTGGCATTCCAATTGTCTCCAAGCAACAAGACAGGTTACGTCTGCTAATCTGGGGGAGCAACCGAGGAGGCTGAGTTTAAATGGACTCTCCCGTGGATGTGTCCTAATATGATTTTGTGTCTATGGAGACCTTGGAATGAAGCGGTGGCACTGGGGCCCTGAAGGGTTCTCCTAAAGAG
>NW_026758425.1:0-1063 GCF_022355385.1 Mustela nigripes
CTTCGGGTAAATTTTTTTTTTTTAACTGTTACCTTTTTCTTTTTTAACGATTTTTTACTAGTTTATCTAATATATATATTTTATCTTATTTACATTTTTCTTAGGCGTTTTCTTTTTTTAAAAAATTCTTTTCTTTTCTTTTTTGCTTTTTCTTTTCTTTTTGTTTTTTTTTTTTCTTTCTTCCTTTTTGAACCACTTTTTATCCCCTTTCTCCCCACTCACGATTTTAGATCTCTTCTAATTTGTTTAAAGCATATTTTCCTGGGGTTGTTGCCACCCTTTTAGTATTTTACTTGCCCCTTCATTTACTCTTATCTGGACAAAATGACAAGACGTAAAAATTCAACACAAAAAAAAGAACAAGAGGCAGTACCGAAGGCTAGGGACCTAATCAATACAGACATCGGTAATATGTCAGATCTAGAGTTCAGAATGACAATTCTCAAGGTTCTAGCCGGGCTCGAAAAAGGCATGGAAGATATTAGAGAAACCCTCTCGAGAGATATAAAAGCCCTTTCTGGAGAAATAAAAGAACTAAAATCTAACCAAGTTGAAATCAAAAAAGCTATTAATGAGGTGCAATCAAAAATGGAGGCTCTAACTGCTAGGATAAATGAGGCAGAAGAAAGAATTAGTGATATAGAAGACCAAATGATAGAGAATAAAGAAGCTGAGCAAAAGAGGGACAAACAGCTACTGGACCACGAGGGGAGAATTCGAGAGATAAGTGACACCATAAGACGAAACAACATTAGAATAATTGGGATTCCAGAAGAAGAAGAAAGTGAGAGGGGAGCAGAAGGTATACTGGAGAGAATTATTGGGGAGAATTTCCCCAATATGGCAAAGGGAACGAGCATCAAAATTCAGGAGGTTCAGAGAATGCCCCTCAAAATCAATAAGAATAGGCCCACACCCCGTCACCTAATAGTAAAATTTTCAAGTCTCAGTGACAAAGAGAAAATCCTGAAAGCAGCCTGGGAAAAGAAGTCTGTAACATACAATGGTAAAAATATTAGATTGGCAGCTGACTTATCCACAGAGACCTGGCAGGCCAGAAAGA
>NW_026758426.1:0-1063 GCF_022355385.1 Mustela nigripes
GGGGGGGGGGGTGGAACACGAGGCCATGGGTGTTTTCCCACGATGGGAGTTGTGAGAAGCTCCCAACTGCAAAGATTCTTCTGCAGGACAATTGAGACCTGTTGGTTGGCTCCAGGACAACGATTCTGAGCAGGGTTCTAAGGATGGATGGCTGGGTAGCCCACCTCGCATTCCAATTGTCTCCAAGCAACAAGACAGGTTAGATCTGCAGGATCTTGGGGAGCAACCGAGGAGGCTCAGTTGAAATGGACTCTCACGTGGATGTGTCCTAATATGTTTTTGTGTCTATGGAGACTTTGGAATGAAGCGGTAGAACGGGGGCCCTGAAGTGTTCTCCTAAAGAGAGGCTTTCACACACCTCCATCGTGCAAGTTTCCCAGGTGTAGATGAGATTTGTTCTGATGGGTGAGTCAAGAAACAGCCATATGCTGTTACTGAAATCCATTCCTCTGAGTAGAGATGCCTGGAAACCAAAGCAATGGATCCGGTAGGTGCCTAGGGGCATGTTCGTGCCTTTCTACCTCTAGGGATATCAGTCTACGGGTCTGAGTTCCGGTAGGTGCTCAGATGGGCCCAGATTGCCCCTGTTTGTCCAGGGAAGCCACAAATATTGGGATGGCCTCAGGGACTTTGGAGGTTTATCCTCTTAGTAGGTTTGTGGCCATTGGAATGGGCACACACAATTCCCTTTGAGAGGGCAAGCACAGTCGTCAGGTTTGGCTCCAGGGGCCTGAGTCTGTAGGGTGTGTAGGCCAGGGCTGTTTGGACAGTTGTCTAAAAACACAAACTCGGCTTATGTTTCTGGTCATAGGTATGGCAGGACCGATCTACAGACCATGATGAGAACTCTTCGGGATATGAAAAAAGGGCGAGTGTGAGGCTCTTGCTCAAGTTTTTGTCTCTGGATATCGTGTCACTCATGGTCGTGAAGTTTCCGGGTGACTTCATGGGAAATGGACGAGTCTTACTCTCTGGGGGTTTGGCCCCGTCCAAAGAATTGGGGTCATTCTGTGGGAAGTAGAAGTCCGTTGTTCTGTTGTTGTTGATTTGTTTTGTTTTGTTT
>NW_026758427.1:0-1063 GCF_022355385.1 Mustela nigripes
CCATGCCTCTGTGCCCCATGCAGAGGAACGTGCCCAGCAGAGAGCAGTTCCTCACAACATGGTAGCTGGCTGAAGGAATGATGAATGAGTGAGTTCCTAAGCACAGGGCGCTGAAACAGCTCAGAGCTGAGCCCTCGGGACTCCAGCGCACTCTGCTGGGGGATCACCCAAGCCAGGCCACCTTGAGGATCCCCCCAACCAGCTGCCCTCTACGCAGACTCCTCTGGCTTCTCTGGGACTCCTTTACTCAGCCCTGCCTGATGGCCGGCTGGCCACGAGGTGGGAACCAACCCAAGGCAGGGGGTCCCGGGGTTCCCCGGACGGCTCCCTCCCAGCCCTGCAGCCTTTTGGCCACCAAGCCCTCCTCATTCCACCTTCCATCCTCCTTCTGCCTTACAGCTAGCTCCCTCCCTCTCGGCCGGCCCTGCATTCTGCTCTGCGTCCTGGCCCTCCGGGCAGGGGGCCCCACCAGCCTCTGCTGCACTAACAAGCCCCATTCCAGAGCCTGTGGTACCGTCACTGTCACCGGAGGCAACCACAGTACGGCCACTCTCCCACCACAGGGCCCAGCATTCAGGGAGGGGAAGTCCCGTCTGGGACACAGCGTTTTCACGGCAGATACAGAAGCCAAGCCAGGGGTGGAAAAACTCAGTGCCTCCGGGATGGTTCCATAGCTGGTCCCCAAGTGTCTGATGCCCCTCCCTCCACAAGAGGGGGTTAACGGCCCCGCTGAAGGTGAGTGGGACTGCTGGCCCGCTGCAGCCAGCAAATGTCCGCCCGGGTTTCCTGGGATACCTAGGCTGTGGCTGCAGGATCCCCAGGCAGCGTGCTGGCCTCCACCTGTGCCCACAGGCCTCTGTCTCCACCGTCTGGGTGACCTAGACTTCCAACATGGGAGAATGAGGTGCAGGGAATTGCCTGAACCCTACACCAGCAATGGGCGCAGAAATGTGTGCAGAGGCGGGACAGCAGGCCTGCGGCGAGGCTGGGAAATACCGCTCACCCCCCAGTAGACTGCAGCCTGGGAGTGGAAGACCGGGATCTAGGTGATGCCCGTGTCCCC
>NW_026758428.1:0-1063 GCF_022355385.1 Mustela nigripes
CTGGGTGTTGGTCACGAGGTCCGGGCTCAGGTTGTCAGACAGTGCATTAGTGCCCAGGTTAGACTATATATTTTGGGTGCATTCGAGTGCCGTGTAGGTTCTTATCTGAAGAACTCTTCAGGATATGAAGAATGAGCGAGTCTGAGGCGCGTGCTCAGGCTTTTGTCTCTGGATTTTGTATCCGCGATGGCCGTGGAATGTTGTGGAGGCCTCATGGGCCATGGACGAATCTTGGTCTCTGTGGATTTGGCCCGATCCCAATTGTTTTTCGTCAATCTGTGGGATGGGAGGAACTTTTTCAGGTTTGTTACCTCTGGGTCCCACCAAAAGAGGAATTCCAAAGGTGAGCCCTGGGGAAGAGTGAATGGACAACCCGAACTATGGTGAAAAATTGGGGCCTAGGGGCATGGCAATCCCAATATGCTGTCTCTCCATCCAGCCACTGAGAGGCCTTACCTGAGGACTGGGCTCAGGCTGAGGGTCACAATGTGTGTTTGTTGCCAATGTGGCCTGCAAGCATGTTCGGGGCCTCATGGGCCACACTGGTTTCAAGTACACTGAAACTTGGACAACATGCCAACCACAAGGTTTCTTGCCATGGGGAAAGAGTTCTGATTTCTGCATCATTTTCAAACCCGGGCTGTGATTGGAATTAAGGTCTAGGTTCAGAAACCTGAAAACCGAGATTGAGAAGAGATGACGATAAGGCCATGGGGGGTCCGTTGTGCTCAGTGTGCGGCCAGCTGTCTGGGTGAGGCCAGGAGGTCCAGGCTCAGGCTGTGTCAGAAAGGGCATTAGTGCCCTGGTCAGCCTATATATGTGGGGTACAGCAGAATGGCGTGCAGGTTGATCCTCATTTGGGGCTTCAGGATAGCCCCAGAGGGCAATGTTTTTCTTCTGGAGGGCAGGCAGAGTGCTGCATTGTAGTTCTGGATTGCCATACTGGAGGGCTTGTGGGCCAGTAGTCTGAAGACGGAAGTCTGAGAACCCAAGCTAGGCCTAGGTTTCTCGGTGAGACCTGAATCGAGATCTCGAGCATCTGAAGTCAGGGCGAGGATCAGTC
>NW_026758429.1:0-1063 GCF_022355385.1 Mustela nigripes
GTGGTAAATATTATTAAGATTGCATTGAGGTACTCCTTGGAACTGTTCAGCCCATGGTACTTCTAAAAGGTTAAAACAAATATTTCTCTACTACGTTTCAAGTGAGCACTTCTAGTTTAATATTATGATTGATAGTTTTCTTCAAATATTTACTGGATATTTTTTCCTTTTAGCATGCTTTCTCTACACATTGACAAATAAGTAAATATGGGTCAGTCTTAATACGAGTCAACAAACCTGCTTTAGTAATTATAGTCACTCTCTTCAGTTCACTGTTTTTCCTAGATTATGCAGCAAATGTGGTATGCAAGAACATTCACTGTTCTGAGGCCCTGATTTAAAAGAGATAAATAAATGAGGTCTACCTGGGCATCCCTGATTAAAAGCTCTAAACTGTGAGTGTATCTTCAGTTGAAGTCATGGGCTTAAGATTTTAACCTAATTTGTGTTTAACTCTCTTAAGTGTGATAGAACATAAGTCCATTAAAACCAAAGGGGAATGATTTCTCTTCAAAGGCTCTTGGCATGTTGTTCTGGCATAAACATAATATTGAGAAGTCCCTTGCTGATCTCCCTAATTTCACTCCCTTTCCGGATGAGTGGACAGTGGAAGATAAAGTCCTGTTTGAACAAGCCTTTAGTTTTCATGGGAAGAGCTTTCACAGGATTCAGCAAATGGTATGGTAATTTTAGTTTTACTGTAATTTGTGCCTGAAAGATTTGCTATTATTAAACACTTCCCAATTCTTAAAAACAAAACAGTTTTCAGTCTAATTTTAATGTTTAAAAGTATTTGATACCTATATATTTGATACCTATATCAGATACCTATATATTCTATTTTTTAAAAAAGATTTTATTTATTTATTTGTCAGAAAGTTAGAGTACAGGCAGGCAGAGTGGCAGGTAGAGGCAGAGGGAGAAGCACACTCCCTACGGAGCAAGGAGCCCGATGTGGGACTCGATCCCAGGACCCTGAGAACATGACCTGAGCCGAAGGCAGCCACTTAACCAACTGAGCCACCCAGGCATCCCTGTATATACCCTATTTTTTTTTTTTTTT
>NW_026758430.1:0-1063 GCF_022355385.1 Mustela nigripes
GTACAATTTGATAAATTGGCATACATCTGTATTGCAATATAATCTACATAAAAATGTTAATATATCATATAGTTGCCACTGTTTTTTATGCATGTATGGTAAGGAATTTTAAGATCTACTCTCTTAGCAACTTTTATGTATATAGTACAGTAGAGATGAACTTCAGAGGTCTTGTGGGATTTGTTCCAGACTGCCTCAATAAAGCGACTATCTCAATAAACTAAGTCAAATAATTATAATTTTTTTTGGTTTCCCAGTGCAAATAAAAAATTATGTTTCCCAGTGCATATAAAAAATAAACACTATACTGTACTGTTCAAAAGCATTATGTCTTTAAGGAAAAACAATGTATATACCTTAAGGTATATATGTAAACTATGTAAACTAGTTCTGAGTTTTCAGTGGGTCATAATTACTGATCACAGATCACCATAACAAATACAATAATAATGAAAAAACTTGAAGTATTGCAAGAATTACCAACATGTGACAGAGAGACACAAAATGAACAAATGTTTAGAAAAATGGTGGCAGCAGACCTATTTTATACAAGATTGCTATAAACTTTCAACTTGTAAGAATGTGATATATGCAAAGTTTAATAAAGGGAAGCAGAATAAAAAAGTATGTATATATTATTAACTATGATAAACATGCTGTACATTAGATCCCCAGAACTTGCAAGTTTGCAACTTTGTACCCTTCGACCACCTTATTCCACCCCAGGTTCACCTCTTGTCAACTCAACTCTAAGTTTCCATTAGTTTGCTTTTCCTTCAGATTCTGTATGTAAGGGATATCATAATACATAAATTAAAAAAATATATAAAATCTTTGAAATATTTCAATTAGTATAATACACTCAAGATCCATCCATGCTGTTGTAAATGGCAGTATTTCTTAATTTTTCATGGTTAAGTAGTATTCCATAGTATATATTTGCCATACTTTTTAAAATATTCATTCATCCATTAATGGATACTGAAGTTATTTCCATCTCTTGCTTAGAGTTAATAATTTTATAATGAACATAAGAGTGCAGATATGTCTTCGAATAGTGACT
>NW_026758431.1:0-1063 GCF_022355385.1 Mustela nigripes
CAGGTCTAGGTTCTGAAGCCTGAAAACCGAGGTTGAGAAGAGATGACGACCTAAGGCTATGGCGGGTCTGATGTGCTCAGTGTGCGGCCAGCTCTCTGGGTGGGGCTAGGAGGTCCAGGCTCAGGCTGCGTCAGAAAGGGCATTAGTGCCCAGGACATCCTATATATTTGGGGTAGAGCGGAATGGCGTGCTGGTTGATCCTGATTTGGGGTTTCTGGGTTGCCCCGGAGGGCAATGTTTTACTTCTGGAGGGAAGGCAGAGTGCTGCATTTTAGTTCTGGATTGCCAAACTGGAGGGCTTGTGGGCCAGCAGTCTGAGGACGGAAGTCTGAGAACCCAAGCTAGGCCTAGGTTTCTGGGTGATGATATGGCAGTCACAATCCACAGACCTGAATCGAGATCTCGTGCATCTGAAGTCAGGACGAGGATCAGACGATCGCTCAGGTTGGACATTCTGTCCCTGATGGCCCCTTCTTGAAGGGGGGGTGGATCACGAGGCCATGGGCGTTTTCCCACGATGGTAGTTGTGAGAAGCTCCCAACTGCAAAGATTATGCAGCAGGACAATTGAGACCTGTTGGTTCTCTCCAGGACAACGATTCCGAGCAGGGTTCTAAGGATGGATGGCTAGGTAGCCCACCTCGCATTCCAATTGTCTTCACGCAACAAGACAAGTTAGATCTGCTGGATCTGGGGTAGCAACCGAGGTGGCTGAGTTGAAATGGACTCTCCCGTGGATGTGTCCTAATATGATTTTGTGTCTATGGAGACCTTGGAATGAAGCGGTGGCATTGGGGCCCTGAAGGGTTCTCGTAAAGAGAGGCTTTCACTCAGCTCCATCGTGCAAGTTTCCCATGTGTAGATGAGATTTGTTCTGATGGGTGAGTCAAGAACAGCCATATGCTGTTATTGAAATCCAGGCCTCTGAGGAGATATAGCTGGAAACCATAGCAATGGATCCCATAGGAGCCTAGGGGCCTGTTCGTTCCTTTTTACATCTGGGGACATCAGTCTACGGTCTGAGTGCAGGTAGGTGCTCAGATGGGCCCAGATTGCCCCTGTTT
>NW_026758432.1:0-1063 GCF_022355385.1 Mustela nigripes
CAACTGAGCACATCGGACCCGCCATGGCCTTAGGTCGTCATCTCTTCTCAACCTCGGTTTTCAGGCTTCAGAACCTACACCTTATCTCCAATCACGGTAGGGGTTTGAACACAATGCAGAAATCAGAACTCTTTCCCCATGGCAAGAAACCTTGTGGTTGGCATGTTGTCCAAGGTTCAGTGTAGTTGAAACCAGTGTGGCCCATGAGGCCCCGCCCATGCTTGAGGGCCATATTGGTCACTAACACACATTGTGACCCTCAGCCTGAGCCCAGGCCACAGGTAAGGCCTCTCAGTGGCTGGATGGAGAGACAGCATATTGGGCTTGCCATGCCCCTATGCCGCAAGTTTTAAAAATAGTTCGGGCTGTCCCTTCATTCTTCTCCAGGGCTCTGCTTTTGAATTCCTCTTTTGGTGCGACACCTGAGGTAACAAACCTGAAAGGAGGCCTCCCATCCCACAAATTGACGAAAAACAATTGGGATCGGGCCAAATCCACAGAGAGCAAGATTCGTCCATGGCCCATGACGCCTCCCCAACATTCCACGGACATCGCTGATACAAAATCCAGAGACAATAGCCTGACGACGTGCCTCAGACTCGCTCATTCTTTATATCCTGAAGAGTTCCTCAGATCAGAACTTACACGGCACTCGAAGGCACCCAAAATATATAGTCTAACCTGGGCAATAATGCACTGTCTGACAACCTGAGCCCGGAAATCCTGACCAAGAAACACCCAGACAGTTTACCGCACACTGAGCACATCAACCCACCATGGCCTTAGTTTATCATCCCTTCCCTACCTCAGTGTTCAGGCTTCAGAACCTAGACCTTATCTCCAATCACTGCCCAGGGGTGACTGTGATGCAGAAATCAGAACCCTTCCTTACCCATGGCAAGAAACCTTGTGGTTGGCATGTTGTCCAACGTTCAGTGTAGGAGAAACCAGCATTCACCCTGAGTCCCGCCCATTCTTGAGTGCGACGAGGGCAAAAACACGCAGTGTGACCCTCAGCGTGAGTCCTGTCCTCTAGTACTTCCTCTCAGTTGCTGGACCATTA
>NW_026758433.1:0-1063 GCF_022355385.1 Mustela nigripes
AATCTCTCTTGGATAACCAATATCTCTATAATCTCTTCTTCCCAGTAAAAAAAAATATAAAATATATTCATAACCCACACTGTGCCATCTCAAATTACTACACCAAGATAAAATTAAGGATTTTCAGTTGTTCCAAATGGACAGAATACCCTTCCTTATGATATCATGTCTTATAAGATAGATAATTGGCTTGCTACCAATATACCCAGATGTGACTGTGGAAGAGACAGGAAAAATGTAATAATATTTATTTATTCCTTGGGGTGACCCTGTTTACACAGATGCATTACTATTAGAAAAGGTTGCTTTGGGACATTGGAATGAATTTACTTAATGGCTCTGTATGTAATTGGGTTGGAGGAAAATTTTAATTTCTACAAAAATTATTAGAATTCTATCTTATTCTCTTTTGTTAATTTTCACATGTTAACAAAGACAACATTTTTGTCTAGCATACAAGTTCTTAAATCCTAACAAAACTCTATTTTTTCCTTTTTTTTTAAGTTTGAGATCCTCATGTTCTCTCACGCTGCTTTAAATACAACTCAAAAAAACAAAAAAGGAGCTAAATGGGGCAGTAAGACCAGACTTTTATTTTATTTTATTTATCTTATTTTTAATTAAAAAATTAAAGATTGTATTTATTTATTTGAGAGAGAGAGCATGAGTGGGGCAGGGGGAGGTAGCTGCAGAGAGAGACTGAGAAGTATACTCCCTAATGAGCAGGAAGCCCGATATGGAGCTCGATCCCAGGATCCTGACTGAGATCATGACCAGAGACAAAGGCAGATACATGTGCAAAATCCCTTTTTTGTCTGGGAAACGATACTTTACAAGAGATGTTTGAAAAAGTACTGGGGAATCAACTTTAATCGGAGATACAAAAATTTAATTGACTTTTGTAAAGCTACAGGGATCCAAATGATGGGAATACCAACCCGTTTAGGTTGTGGACCACAGAGGATTCTTCTCTGTAATATTTTATTATCTTCCATGTCTAACTCCAGTCCAAGTTCACTGATCTCTTTTTAGTTAGTGCAAAACATGGCAAAGAATACCAAAG
>NW_026758434.1:0-1063 GCF_022355385.1 Mustela nigripes
GGGGGGGTGGATCACGAGGCCATGGGGGGGTTTTCCCACGATGGGAGTTGTGAGAAGCTCCCAACTGCAAAGATTCTTCTGCAGGACAATTGAGACCTGTTGGTTGGGTCCTTGACAACGATTCCGAGCAGTGTTCTAAGGATGGATGGCTGGGTAGCCCACCTCGCAGTCCAATTGTTTCCAAGCAACAAGACAGATTAGATCTGCTGGATCTGGGGGAGCAACCGAGGAGCCTGAGTTGAAATGGACTATACCGTGGATGTGTCCTAATATGATTTTGTGTCTATGGAGACATTGGAATGAAGCGGTGGCACTGGGGCCCTGAAGGGTTCTCCGAAAGAGCGGCTTTCACACAGCTCCATCGCAAGGTTCCCATGTGTAGATGAGATTTGTTCTGATGGGTGAGTCAAGAAACAGCCATATGCTGTTATTGAAATCCATTCCTCTGAGGAGAGATGCCTGGAAACCAAAGCAATGGATCCGATAGGTGCCTAGTCCTGTACGTTCCTTTTTACCTCTGGGAACGTCAGTCTACGGGTCTGAGAGCCGATAGGTGCTTAGATGGGCCCAGATTGCCCCTGTTTGTCCTGGGAAGCCACAAATATTGGGATGGCCACAGGGAATTTGGAGGTTTATCCTCTTAGTAGGGTTGTGGCCATTGGAATGGGCACCCACAATTCCCTTGGAGAGGGCAAGCACAGTCGTCAGGTTTGGCTCCAGGGGCATGAGCCTGTAGGGTGTGTAGGCCAGGGCTGTTTGGACAGTTGTCTGAAAAAATACTCGGCTTATGTTTCGGGTCATAGGTGTGGCACACTGATCAACAGACCATGAGGAGAACTCTTCGGGATAAGAAAAAAGGGCGAGTGTGAGGCATTGCTCAAGTTTTTGTCTCTGGATATCGTGTCACTCATGGTCGTGATTTCTGCATCACAGTGACACTTGGGCAGTGATTGGAGATAAGGTCTAGGTTCTGAAGTCTGAAAACTGAGGTAGGGAAGCAATGATGACCTAAGGCCATGGCGGGTCTGATGTGCTCAGTGTGCGGTCAGCTGTCTGGGTGTTG
>NW_026758435.1:0-363 GCF_022355385.1 Mustela nigripes
GACACCTGAGGTATCAACCCTGAAAGGAGTACTCCATCCAGCAGATTGACGAAAAACAATTGGGATCGGGCCAAATCCACGGAGAGCAAGATACGTCCTTGCCCCATGAGGCCTCCTCAAAATTCCACGACCATCGCTGATACAAAATCCAGAGTCAAAAGCCTGAGCAAGCGCCTCAGACTCGCACTATCTTCATATCCTGAAGATGTCTTCTCATTGTTTGTAGATCGGGCCTGCCATACCTACGTGCCCAAACATATGCTGAGTTTGTGTTTTCAGACTTCTGTCCTCAAAGTCCTGGGCCACACACCATCCAGACTGGGGACCCTGGAGCCACACATTAGGACTGTGCCTACCCAATCC
>NW_026758435.1:463-1063 GCF_022355385.1 Mustela nigripes
TGTAGTGGATACCTGTGTGTCCGATGAGACCCCACCATTGCTCGCGGTCCACATAGGTGGCAAACACACATTGTGACCCTCAGCCTTAGCCCAGTCCTCAGGTAAGGCCTCTCAGTGGCTGGATGAAGAGAAAGCATATTGGGCTTGCGATGCCCATAGGCCCCAATTTTTAACCACAGTTCGTGTTGTCCCTTCACTCTTCCCCAGGGCTCTGCATTGGAATTCCCCTTTTGGTCGGACACCTGAGGTATCAACCCTGAAAGGAGTACTCCATCCAGCAGATTGACGAAAAACAATTGGGATCGGGCCAAATCCACGGAGAGCAAGATACGTCCTTGCCCCATGAGGCCTCCTCAAAATTCCACGACCATCGCTGATACAAAATCCAGAGTCAAAAGCCTGAGCAAGCGCCTCAGACTCGCACTATCTTCATATCCTGAAGATGTCTTCTCATTGTTTGTAGATCGGGCCTGCCATACCTACGTGCCCAAACATATGCTGAGTTTGTGTTTTCAGACTTCTGTCCTCAAAGTCCTGGGCCACACACCATCCAGACTGGGGACCCTGGAGCCACACATTAGGACTGTGCCTACCCAATCC
>NW_026758436.1:0-388 GCF_022355385.1 Mustela nigripes
CGCCGGTCCTACCTTTCAGAAAGTGGTTGTTTTTCTGTTTCCAGAATTGCTGTTTTTCTTCTCTTCGATCTGCCGATGGATTTTCAGGTGTTTGCAATCTTTAGATAAGCTATCTAGCTGATCTCCGGCTAGCTGAAGCAGTCTCAGCTTGCTACTTCTCCGCCATCTTGACTCCTCCTCCCTATTTTTAATTTCTTGAGGAATCTCCACACTGTTCTCCAAAGAGGCTGCACCAACTTGCATTCCCACCAACAGTGGAAGAGGGTCCCCCTTTCTCCACTTCCTCTCCAACACATGTTGTTTCCTGTCTTGCTAATTTTGGCCATTCTAACTGGTGTAAAGTGATATCTCAATGTAGTTTTAATTTGAATCTCCCTGATGGCTACTG
>NW_026758436.1:488-1063 GCF_022355385.1 Mustela nigripes
TGTCTGCTTTGTGTGTGTTGAGTTTGAGGAGTTCTTTATAGATCCTGGATATCAACCTTTGTCTGTACTGTCATTTGCAAATATCTTCTCCCATTCCGTGGGTTGCCTCTTTGTTCTCTTGACTGTTTCCTTGGCTCTGCAGAAGCTTTTGATTTTGATGAAGTCCCAAAAGTTCATCTTCGCTTTTGTTTTCTTTGCCTTTGGAGACATATCTTGAAAGAAGTTGCTGTGGCTGATATCGAAGAGATTACTGTCTATGTTTTCCTCTAGGGTTCTGATGGATTCCTGTCTCATATTAAGGTCTTTTATCCATTTTGAGTTTATCTTTGTGTACGGTGTAAGAGAATGGTCGAGTTTCATTCTTCTACGTATAGCTACCCAGTTTTCCCAACACCATTTATTGAAGAGACTGTCTTTTTTCCACTGTATATTTTTTCCTGCTTTGTCGAAGATTAATTGACCATAGAGTTAAGGGTCCATATCTGGGCGCTCTAATCTGTTCCACTGGTCTATGTGTCCGTTTTTATATGAGTACCATGCTGTCTTGGTGATCACAGCTTTGTAGTAAAGCTTGA
>NW_026758437.1:0-1063 GCF_022355385.1 Mustela nigripes
GAAAAAGCTTGCAGCCTTCCCGTTGAGATCAGGATCACGACAAGGATCCCCACTCTCACCAGTCTTGTTCAACATTGTATTAGAAGTCCTAGCAACAGCAATCAGACAACAAAGAAAAATAAAAGGTATCCAAATTGGCACTGAAGAAGTCAAACTCTCTCTCTTTGCAGATGACGTGATTCTTTATATGGAAAACCCAAAAGACTCCACCCCCAAACTACTAGAACTCATACAGCAATTCAGCAACGTGGCAGGATACAAAGTCAATGTATCCTGTATCCACAGAAATCAGTGGCTTTATTATGCACTAATAATGAAAATACAGAAAGGGAAATCAGAGAATCATTCCATTTACTATAGCACTAAGAACCATAAGATACCTGGGAATAATTCTAAACAAAGATATAAATGTTCTGTACTCAAGGAACTACAGAATTCTCATGAAAGAAATTGAAGAAGACCCTAAAAGATGATAGACCATTCCATGCTCTTGGATCGGAAGAATAAACATTGTTACAATGTCGATAACGCCTGGAGCAATCTATACTTTTAATGCTATTCCAATCAAAATTCCACCAGTATTTTTCAAAGAGCTGGAGCAAATAATCCAAAAATTTGTATGGAATCAGAAGAGATCCAGAATCACTAAGGAAATTTTGAAAAACAAAAATAAAATGGGGGGCATGACAATACCTGATTTCTAGGTTTACTACAAAGCTGTGATCACCAAGACAGCATGGATCTCGCATAAAAACAGACACACAGACCAGTGGAACAGAGTAGAGCGCCCAGATATGGACCCTCAACTATATGGTCAAATAATCTTCGACAAAACTGGAAAAAATAGACAGTGGGAAAAAGTCAGTCTCTTCAATAAATGGTGCTGGTAACAATAGGCAGCTATATGTAGAAAAATGAAACTCGACCATTCTCTTACACCGTATACAAAGATAAACTCAAAATGGATAAAAGACCTCAATGTGAGGCAGGAATCCATCAGAATCCTAGAGAAGAATATAGGCAGAAATCTCTTTGAGATCAGCCACAGCAACTTCTTTCAAGA
>NW_026758438.1:0-181 GCF_022355385.1 Mustela nigripes
CCAGGTGACTTCATGGGAAATGGACGAGTCTTACTCTCTGGGGGTTTGGCCCCGTCCAAAGAGTTTGGGGTCATTCTGTGGGATGGAAGAAGTCCATTGTTCTGTTGTTGTTGATTTGTTTTGTTTTGTTTTTTAACCTCAGGTGTCCCACCAAATGAGCGTTCCAGAGTAGAGCCTTGGG
>NW_026758438.1:281-1062 GCF_022355385.1 Mustela nigripes
CATGAGGAGAACTCTTCGGGATATGAAAAAAGGGCGAGTGTAAGGCTTTGCTCAACTTTCTGTCTCTGGATATCGTGTCACTCATTGTCGTGATATTTCCGGGTGACTTCATGGGAAATGGACGAGTCTTACTCTCTAGGGGTTTGGCCCCGTCCAAAGAGTTTGGGGTCATTCTGTGGGATGGAAGAAGTCCGTTGTTCTGTTGTTGTTGATTTGTTTTGTTTTGTTTTTAAACCTAGTTTTCCCACCAAATGAGTGATTACTGAGTAGAGCCCTGGGTAGGGGCGACTGGACAACCAGAAATCTTGTTAAAAATTGGGGCCTAGGGACATGTCAAGCCCATTATGACATCTAATGGTCCAGCCACTGAGAGGACTAACTAGAGGACAGGACTCAGGCTGCGGGTCACAATGCGTCTTTACGCCCTCGTCGCACTCAAGAATGGGCGGGGCCTCAGGGTGAATGCTGGTTTCTCCTACACTGAACGTTGGACAACATGCCAACCAGAAGGTTTCTTGCCATGGGTTAGGGAGAGTTCTGATTTCTGCATCACAGTCACCCCTGGGCAGTGATTGGGGATAAGGTCTAGGTTCTGAAGCCTGAAAACTGAGATAGGGAAGAGATGATGACCTTAGGCCATGGCGGGTCTGATGTGCTCAGGGGGCGGTCAGCTGTCTGGGATGTTGGTCACGAGGTCCGGGCTCAGGTTGTCAGACCCTGCATTAGTGCCCAGGTTAGACTATATATTTTGGGTGCCTTTGAGTGCCTTGTAGGTTCTTAT
>NW_026758439.1:0-1062 GCF_022355385.1 Mustela nigripes
GCCCATGAGGCCCCGCCCATGCTTGTGGGCCACATTGGTCACAAACAAACATTGTGACCTTCAGACTGAGCCCAGTCCTCCGGTAAGGCCTCTCAGTGGCTGGATGGAGTGACAGCATATTGGGCTTCCCATGCCCCTAGGCCCCAATTTTTAACGATAGTTCGAGTTGTCCCTTCACTCTTCCCCAGGGCTCTGCGTTGGAATTCCTCTTTTGGTGGGACACCAGAGGTAACAAACCTGAAAGGAGTCCTCCCATCCCACAGATTGACGAATAACAATTGGGATCGGGCCAAATCCACAGAGAGCAAGATTCGTCCATGGCCCATGACGCCTCCCCAACATTCCACGGCCATCGCTGATACAAAATCCAGAGACAAAAGCCTGAGCACGCGCCTCAGACTCGCTCATTTTCATATACTGAAGAGTTCTTCAGATAAGAACCTACACGGCAGTCGAATGCACCCAAAATATATAGTCTAATCTTGGCACTAAAGCACTGTATGACAACCTGAGCCTAGACCTCGTGACCAACACCCAGACAGCTGAGCGCACACTGAGCACATCAGACCCGCCATGGCCTTAGGTCATCATCTCTTCCCTACCTCAGTTGTCAGGCTTCTGAACCTAGACCGTATCTCCAATCACTAGCCAGGGGTGAGTTTGATGCAGAAATCAGATCTCATCCTTACCCATGGCAAGAAACCTTGTGGTTGGCATGTTGTCCAACGTTCAGTGTAGGAGAAACCAGCATTCACCCTGAGGCCCCGCCCATTCTTGAGTGCGACGAGGGCATAAACACGCATTGTGACCCTCTGCGTGAGCCCTGTCCTCTAGTACGTCCTCTCAGGGGCTGACCATTAGATGTCATAATGGGCTTGAAATGTCCCTAGGCCCCAATTTTTAACCAGATTTCTGGTTGTCCAGTCGCCCCTCCCAGGGCTCTACTCTATAATCCCTCATTTGCTGGGAAACCTGAGGTTGAAAAACAAAACAAAACAAATCAACAACAACAGAGCAACGGCCTTCTTCCATCCCACAGAATGACCCCAACCTCTTTGGACG
>NW_026758440.1:0-1062 GCF_022355385.1 Mustela nigripes
CAAAAATGGGCCATCAGGGACAGAATGTCCAACCCGAGTGATCGTCTGATCCTCGCCCTGACTTCAGATGAACGAGATCTAGATTCAGGTCTGTAGATTGTGCCTGCTATATCCTCACCCAGAAACCTAGGCCTAGCTTAGGTTCTCAGACTTCCATCCTCAGACTACTGGCCCACAAGCCCTCCAGCTTGGCATCCAGAACTACAATGCAGCACTCTGCCTGCCCTCCAGAAGAAAAACATTGCCCTCTGGGGCACCCAGACACCCCAAATGAGGATCAACCTGCACGCTATTCGGCTGTACCCCAAATACATAGGCTGACCTTGGCACTAATGCCCTTTCTGACACAGCCTGAGCCTGGACCTCCTGGCCCCACCTAGACAGCTAGATGCACACTGAGCACATCGGACCCGTCCTGGCCTTAGTTCGTCATCTCTTCTCAACCTCGGTTTTCAGGCTTCAGAACCTAGACCTTATCTCCAATCACGGCCTGGGTTTGAAAATGATGCCAACATCAGAACTCTTTCCCCATGGCAAGAAACCTGGTGCTTGGCATGTTGTCCAAGGTTCAGTGTAGTTGAAACCAGAGTGGCCCATGAGGCCCCGCAAATGCTTGCGGGCCACATTGGTCACAAACACACATTGGGACCCTCAGACTGAGCCCAGTCCTCAGGTAAGGCCCCTCAGTGGCTGGATGGAGAGACAGCATATTGGGCTTGCCATGCCCCTAGGCCCCAATTTTTGACCGTAGTTCGGGTTGTCCCTTCACTCTTCCCCAGGGCTCTGCTTTGGAATTCCTATTTTGGTGGGACACCTGAGGCAAGAAACCTGAAAGGAGTCCTCCCATCCCACAGATTGACGAAAAACAATTGGGATCGGGCCAAATCCACAGAGAGCAAGATTCGTCCATGGCCCATGAGGCCACCCCAACATTCCACGGCCATCGCCGATACAAAATCCAGAGAAAAAGCCTGAGCACGCGCCTCAGACTCGCTCATTCTTCATATCCTGAAGAGTTCTTCAGATAAGAACCTACACGGCACTCTAAGGCATCCAAAATAT
>NW_026758441.1:0-1062 GCF_022355385.1 Mustela nigripes
GCTCTAATCTTGATGATTTCCCTTCTTATGTGTGGAGTTGGTTTGATTTGTTGTTGATTCCCCAGTTCTTTAAGGTGTAGAGACAGCTGCTGTGTTCTGGAGTTTTTAATTATTTTGAGGGAGGCTTGGATGGCTCTGTATTTCCCCCTTAGGACCGCCTTTGCTGTATCCCATAGGTTTTGGACAGAAGTGTCTTCATTCTCATTGGCTTCCAGGAATTGTTTCAGTTCTTCTTTGTTCTCCTTGTTGATCCAAGCATTCGTAAGCAAGGTGGTCTTTAGCTTCCAGGTGTTTGAGTTCCTTTGGAACTTTTCCTCGTGATTGAGCTCCAGTTACAAAGCATTGTGATTTGAGAATATGCAGGGAATAATCTGTCTTTTGGTATCGGTTGAGTCCTGATTTGTGACCCAGTATGTGGTCTGTTCCTGAGAAGGTTCCATGTGCACTTGAGAAGAATGAGTATTCTGTTGTTTTAGGGTGGAATGTTCTGTATATATCTATGAGGTCCATCTAGTCCAATGTGTCATTCAATGCTCTTGTTTCTTTATTGATTTTCTGCTTTGCTGATCTATTTCTGAGAGAAGCGTGTTAAGATCTCCAACGATTAGTGTATTCATATCAATATGACTGTTTATCTTGATTAACAGTTTTCTTATGTAATTGGCTGCTCCCATATTGGGGGCATAGATATTTGCAATTGTTAGATCATCTTGGTGGATAGTCCCTTTAAGAATGATGTAGGGTCCTTCTATATCTCTGACTACAGTCTTTAGTGTAAAATCTAATTTGTCTGATATGAGAATTGCTACCCCAGCCTTCTTTTGAGGCCCATTGGCGTGAAAGATTCTTCTCCATCCCTTCACTTTCAGTCTGGGTGTATCTTTAGGTTCAAAATGGGTCTCTTGTAGACAACATATGGATGGGTCCTGTCATTTTATCCAATCTGCAATCCTGTGCCATTTTATGGGCACATTTAGGCCATTCACATTGAGGGTGATTATTGATAGATATGTTTTTATTGACATCATGTTACCTTTGAAGTCTTTCTTTCTGTAGATTGTC
>NW_026758442.1:0-1062 GCF_022355385.1 Mustela nigripes
CAGGGCTCTTCTCTGGAATCCCTCATTTGGTGGGGTTTGAAAAACATAAAAAACAAATCAACAACAACAAGAAAAACGGACTTCTTCCATCCCACAGAGTGACCCCAACTCCTTAGACGGGGCCAAGCCCCCAGAGAGTAAGACTCGTCCATTTCCCATGAAGTCACCCTGAAATTTCACTACCATGTGTGACACAATATTTAGAGACAAAACGTGAGCAAGAGCCTCACAATCGCCCATTCTTCATATCCCAAAGTGTTCTCCTCATGGTCTGTAAATCAGACCTGCCATACCTATGACCTGAAACATAAGCCGAGTTTGTGTTTTCAGAAAACTGTCGCAACAGCTATGGCCTACACACCCTACAGGCTCAGGCCCCTGAGGCCAAACCTGAGGACTGTGCTTGACCTCTGCAAGGGAATTGTTTGTGCCCATTCCAATGGCCATAACCCTACTAAGAGGATAAACCTCCAAATTCCTGGTGCCATCCCAATAGTTGTGCCTTCCCAGGACAAACAGGGGCAATCTGAGACCATCTGAGCACCTACCTGCACTCAGACCCGTAGACTGATATCCCCAGAGGTAATAAGGAACGAACAGGCCCCTAGGCACCTATCGGATCCATTGCTTTGGTTTCGAGGCATCTCTCCTCAGAGGCCTGGATTTCAATAACAGCATATGGCTGCTTCTTGACTCACCCATCAGAACAAATCTCATCTACACATGGGAAACTTGCACGATGGAGCTGTGTGAAAGCCTCTCTTTAGGAGAACCCTTCAGGGCCACAGGGCCACCGCTTCATTCCATGGTCTCCATAGACACAAAATCATATTAGGTCACATCCACGGGAGAGTCCATTTCAACTCAGCCTCTTCGGTTGCTCCCCAAGATCCAGCAGATCTGACCTGTCTTGTTGCTTGGAGACAATTGGAATGCGAGGTGGGCTACCCATCCATCCATCCTTAGAACCCTGCTCGGAATCGTTGTCTTAGAGCCAATCAACAGGTCTCAATTGTCCTGCAGAAGAATCTTTGCAATTGGGACCTTCTCACAACACCCATC
>NW_026758443.1:0-1062 GCF_022355385.1 Mustela nigripes
AGTCTGCTGCTTCTGTGCTGAGTTCCAGGGTGGGTCAGTCTACTCACGCGACTGCTTTAAGAACTGTTTCCCAGTTTGCTATAGCCTTGTGGGTCTCATGGGTGCAAGATCTAATGGCTTTCAAAGCTGGATGTTTTGGGGTCTTGTCTCTTAGATGTACGTCTTGGAAGTTGGGGTGCCAGAAGTGGGGCTCAAACCCTTTGCTCCTCAGGGAGAAGCCTGGGGTTGTGAGTACCCTCCCAATCCCAGGTTGCTGTACCAGGGGTGGGGTTTATGGCAAGACTGATTCTTACTTCAACATAGGTTTTTTTCCTTACTCACCTAATGTGTAGGAGTCACTAAGCTAGTTGTAGGGTTTTTTCCACAGGAAATTTTTCCATATGGAGCTATAGATTCAGTGTGTCTTTCATAGAAGAGATGAGTTCAAGATCCTCCTATGCCACCATCTTGAATGGAAACCCCAGGCCTTCTCTATGTATGTGTGTACACACACATATGTGTGTACACACACACACACACACACACAAATATTCATGCTCTTCTAAACTATTTCCCAGCTAGGGGCACCTGGATGGCTCAGTGGGTTAAGCCTCTGCCTTTGGCTCAGGTCATATCTCAGGGTCCTGAGATCAAGCCTCACATCAGGCTCTCTGCTCAGCCGGGAGCCTACTTTGCCCCCTCTCTCTGCCTGTCTCTCTGCCTCCTTGTGACATCTCTCTCTGTCAAATAAATAAATAAAATCTTAAAATGAATAAAAAAATAAAAAATAAAAACCCATTCTATTAAAAAAAATTTCCCATCTAAAAATATAACTTGAATGTCTTTACGTAAAACACATACATTTCTATTAATATTTTATGTGCATGCTGAGTGTCCCATTGAACAGATGTTCCAAATCTTTCATAACCTATTTCCAAGTATTGGTCTCACAGGATTAGCTATCCTGTGTTTCCCCTTTACAATACTGTGATACCCCAGTAGGCTTATATGCTTAGAGGCAATAAATTACTATCTTCTTCCCCTGTGACTCTGCTACTCCATGACCTGTTTAGTCAGCAAGAA
>NW_026758444.1:0-1062 GCF_022355385.1 Mustela nigripes
GAGTTCTGATTTCGGCATCATTTTCAAACCTGGGCCGTGATTGGAGATAAGGTCTAGGTTCTGAAGCCTGAAAGCCGAGGTTGAGAAGAGATGACGACCTAAGGCCATGGTGGGTCCGATGGCTCAGTGTGAGGCCAGCTGTCTGGGTGGGGACAGGAGGTCCAGGCTCAGGCTATGTCAGAAAGGGCATTAGTGCTCAGGTAAGCCTATATATTTGGGGTACAGCCGAATGCCGTGCAGGTTGATCCTCATGGGGGTTCTGGGTAGCCCCAGAGTGCACTGTTTTTCTTCGGGAGGGCAGGCAGAGTGCTGCATTGTAGCTCTGGATTGCCAAAGTGGAGGGCTTGTGGGCCAGTAGTCTGAGGACGGAAGTCTCAGAACCCAAGCTAGGCTTAGGTTTCTGGGTGAGGATATGGCAGGCACAATCTACAGACCTGAATCCAGATCTCGTGCTTCTGAAGTCAGGGCGAGGAATCCAAACATATGGATCCGATAGGTGCCTAGGGGCCTGTTCGTACCTTTTTACCTCTGGGGACATCAGTCTTTCTGTCAGTGAGCAGGTAGGTGCTCAGATGGGCCCAGATTGCCCCTATTTGTCCTGGGAAGCCACAAATATTGGGATGGCCTCAGGGACTTTGGAGGTTTATCCTCTTTGTAGGGTTGAGGCCATTGGATTGGGCACATACAATACCCTTGGAGAGTGCAAGCACAGTCGTCAGTTTTGGCTCCAGGGGCTTGAGCAAGTAGGGTGTGTAGGCTAGGGCTCTTTGGACAGTTGTCTGAAAACACAAACTCGGCTTATGTTTCAGGTCATAGGTATGGCAGGACTGAAATACAGACCATGAGGCGAACTCTTCTGGATATGAAAAAAGGGCGAGTGTGAGGCTCTTGCTCAAGTTTTGTCTCTGGATATCGTGTCACTCATGGTCGTGAAATTTCCGGGTGACTTCATGGGAAATGGACGAGTCTACACTCTGGGGTTTTGGCCTCATCCAAAGAGTTTGGGGTCATTTTTTGTGATGGAAGAAGGCCGTTGCTCTGTTGTTGTTGATTTGTTTTTTT
>NW_026758445.1:0-1062 GCF_022355385.1 Mustela nigripes
TGTCCAGTCGCCCCTCACCAGGGCTCTACTCTGGAATCCCTCATTTGGTGGGACACCTGAGGTAGAAAAACAAAACAAAACAAAAAAAATCAACAACACCAAAAAAAAACGGACCTTTTTACATCCCACAGAGTGACACCAAACTCCTTGGACGGGGCCAAAACCCCAGAGAGTAAGACTCGTCCATTTCCCATGAAGTCACCCGGAAATTTCACGACCATGAGTGACACAATATCTAGAGACAAAAACGTGATCAAGAGCCTCACACTCGCCCATTTTTCATATCCCAAAGTGTTCTCCTCATGGTCTTTAGATCAGTGCTGCCATACCTATGACCTGAAACATAAGCCGAGTTTTTGTTTTCAGACAACTGTCTCAACAGCTCTGGCCTACACACCATACAGGCTCAGGGCCCTGAGGCCAAACCTGAAGACTGTGCTTGCCCTCTCCAAGGGAATTCTATGTGCCCATTCCAATGGCCACAACCCTACTAAGAGTATAATCCTCTAAAGTCCCTGAGGCCATCCCAATATTTGTGTCTTCCCAGGACAAACAGGGGCAATCAGGGCCCATTTGAGCACCTACCTGCTCTCAGACCGTAGACTGATGTCCCTAGAGGTAAAAAGGAAGGAACAGGCCCCTAGGAACATATCGGATCCATTGATTTGGCTTCCAGGCATCTCTCCTCAGAGGCCTGGATTTCAATAACAGCATATGGCTGTTCCTTGACTCACCCATCAGAAAAAATCTTATCTACACATGGGAAACTTGCACGATGGAGCTGTGTGAAAGCCTCTCTTTAGGAGAACCCTTCAGGGCCCCAGTGCCACCGCTTCTTTCCAAGGTCTCCATAGACACAAAATCATAATAGGACACATCCACGGGAGAGTCTATTTCAACTCAGCCTCCTCGGTGGCTCCCCCAGATCCAGCAGATCTAACCTGTCTTTTGCATGCAGACAATTGGAATGCGAGGTGGGCTACCCAGCCATCCATCCTTAGAAACCTGCTCAGAATCGTTGTTCTGGAGCCAACTAACAGGTCTCAATTGTCCTGCGGAAGA
>NW_026758446.1:0-1062 GCF_022355385.1 Mustela nigripes
GGGACAGTCCCCCAAAGCTCCCCATTCCAGTGAACGGACGGTGTTCAGGGATCCTGTCGCCACTCCTCTCCTGTGGCGAAGGCACTGGCCTTGTCCGTGAATCCGTCTGAGAGCCAGTGCCAAAGGACAAGCGTTGCCTAAACTGGGAGATGGTAGTGTGCATTGAGTGCCATCCTAGGCCACCCACGCTGCTGCAGGGTTGTGGTTGTGTCTGCTTAGTTCGGCCTGGCATGGTGAACCCAGGGCGCCAACATGAAGCCCGGGAAAGCAAGGCCAAGATGGTCCAGCTCTCCGCAGCTCTACTTAACTAACGCGACAGAGCGAACACTGAAATCCTTGCTGAGGAAGCAGCAGCGAAGTGCGGTCCCGCCAAGCTGAAAACCTCTGTGAAAGCATAGCAGTCGCTGGGAAATCAGAGCCGGTTCTGTGGGCTGCTGTTGCTGCTTGCCTTAGCGTAGTATTTGAGCACGGCAGGAGGAACCCGCATAGAGCGAAAGCCTGTTTGCTAGGGCATCCCCTCTGGGAAAGCACAGCAGTCTCTGGGAACTCAGAGTCGGGTCTATGGGATGCTGCTGCTGCTTCCCTGAGGAAGACTCCACAGCACGGTGTAAGAAATCCACATGGAGCGAGATCCTCTTTGCCTGGGCATCCTTTCTGCCTGAGAGAGAAGCGTGGTTGCCTGTGGAAAGAGCCTTAAGGAAAGGGACATGTCTGTCACTGCACTCCCCAGGAGCCTGTCTCGGGAAAGTGCACCACGCTACCCCAGTAGAAGAGAAGGAGTCGTTGGCCTTGTGGTAGGGAAACGGTCGCGAAGCAGGACCGCCGGCCCTGGCAGGAAGAGCGGGCCGGTGGCAGGACAAGTGTCACCCTCTCCCTGTGCAGAGAGACCAAGCCTGGCTGCTAAGGAGACACGAGGGGACGATTGGGCAGGGGAGCGTGCTCCCATCTGAGGAAGGATTCTGGGCAGAAGGAAGGGCTTTCCTGTGCCTCTGGGCCCAAGGGGACGGCAGCTCCTTGGCCACCTGTCCAGAGGGCAGACGTGGGCTTGCCACCAAGCTCCCT
>NW_026758447.1:0-1062 GCF_022355385.1 Mustela nigripes
TCAGAACCTTGACCTTATCTCCAATCACTGCCCAGATTTGAAAATGATGCAGAAATCAGAACTCCTTCACGATGGCAGGAAAAATTGCGGTTGGCTTGTTGTCCAACGTTCAGTGTAGTGGAAACCAGTGTGTCCCTTGAGGCCCCGCCATTGCTCGCGGTCCAGATAGGTAGCAAACACACATTGTGACCCTCAGCCTTAGCCAAGTCCTCAGGTAAGGCCTCTCAGTGGCTGGATGAAGAGACAGCATATTGGGCTTGTCATGCCACTAGGCCCCAATTTTTAACCATAGTTCGTGTTGTCCCTTCACTCTTCCCCAGGGCTCTGCTTTGGAATTCCTCTTTTGGTGGGACACCTGATGTAACAACCCTGAAAGGAGTCCTCCATCCAACATATTGACGAAAAAAAATTGGGATCGGGCCAAATCCACAGAAAGCAAGATTCGTCCATGGCCCATGAGGCCTCCTCGACATTCCACGGCCATCGCTGATACAAAATCCAGAGACAAAAGCCTAAGCAAGCGCCTCAGACTGTCCTATCTTCTTATCCTGAAGATGTCTTCTCATGGTTTGTAGATGGTGCCTGCCATACTTACGTCCCCAAACCTAAGCTGAGTTTGTGTTTTCAGACTTCTGTACACAAAGTCCTGGGACACATATCCTCCATGCTGGGGACCCTGGAGCCACACAATAGGACTGTGCCTACCCAATTCATGGGAATTCTGCCCATTCCATTGTCCAAAATCGTACAAATTAGGAGAACCCTCCAAAGTCCCTGAGGCCATCCCAATTGTATAGGTCGCCTGGGACAAAAAAGGGCAGTCTGACACCAGCTGAGCATCTACAACCACTCATACCCTAGAAGGATGTCCCCAGAGAAGAAGATTGAACCAGACAGGACGCTAGGCCAAAATCGGATCCATTGCTTTGGTTTAAAGGCAAGTCTCCTCAAAACCCTGGATTCCAATACCAGCATTGGGGTTTTCCTGAGGCACCCATCAGAACAAACCTCGTCACCACAAGGAAACTTGTGCATGGGAGCTATGTCAAAAGCTGAGGAGAA
>NW_026758448.1:0-1062 GCF_022355385.1 Mustela nigripes
TCGGGCATGCTCGGACTCCCAGGGACACTTGACCATGAAATCCGCGAGGGATGGGTCAGTGTCTGAGAGCCCTGATCTGTTTCGGGAGTGACTTAATATAGATTTTACAGTCCATTACATCAGAGCTCTCACTTTTCTAGCCAGTAATTTCAAAGCATTACAGTAAGGCCTACACACAGGTAGCCAATCCTTTAAAATCAACCATACATTCTGGCCAGTCACCGTTCAGGTAGTGTACAGTAGAGGATACGTGTTGAATTGCACGTTTCTAACCTTTATCTGTATACGTGCTGAACCGCACGTCTCCAGCTAGTGTACGTGCTGAACCGCTCGTCTCGGCCTTGGTACGGGAGACAAACCTTATCAATTTTCTTTAGTAGTAGGGGAAATTCTTAACAGGGGAAGGGTATAACTTTATTTGATTACACAGCGAGCGAGGGTTTAAGCAATTTTTCATTTCTTAGCAAAGCATTAGAAGCATTATTATACAGAAGCCAGAAACAGCTGGGGTAAACACAGATTTTTGCTAATTGTTATCCTATTATGCTGCTTGTTGACTCCCTTATCTATGGTCAGCTGTCCACAGTTTCTTAGTTAGCATAAGCTGGTTATAAAAAGAATGTTAAAACTTATAGGCTATACTATAGTTCTGATCTGGGGTCCTTCATACCTATCCTGCAGGGTCAGGTCGGCCTGGCTTTTTATCAGTTGTTCTCTTCTGAGTGGTTAGTTTTTCATAGATATCGTGCTTTGCTTTTGTCAGGATACACCATGGACTATCAAAACCCTTTTCTTGGGCCAGTGAAGCCTAAGAAACAGTCCTGATGAGAGAACCGGGTACTCGAACGGATCATATTTATCCTGAATGTTCCGTCCAAAATGGAAAATACATTTCTGAGGAGCCTCAAGATCTCTGAGAAGGGAAGTTTCACCAACTCTGTCATGTAGGGGCATCAATTCCGATTCGGTGTCAATTTTCCTACTTTCCCAGCTAGTAATTCTCTACCTCAGAAAGCCCACTCTCTACCGTTTCCTCTCTCAAAGGCAGTTGCTCTTAGAGTC
>NW_026758449.1:0-1062 GCF_022355385.1 Mustela nigripes
TTGAAATGGACTCTCCCGTGGATGTGACCTAATATGATTTTGTGTCTATGGAGACCTTGGAATGAAGCGGTGGCCCTGGGGCCCTGAAGGGTTCTCCTAAAGAGAGGCTTTCACACAGCTCCATCGTGCAAGTTTCCCATGTGTAGATGAGATTTGTTCTGATGAGTGAGTCAAGAAACAACCATATGCTGTTATTGAAATCCAGTCCTCTGAGGAGAGATGCCTGGAAACAAAAGCAATGGATCCGATAGGTGCCTAGGGGCCTGTTCGTTCCTTATTACCTCTGGGGATATCAGTCTATGGGTCTGAGTGCAGGTAGGTGCTCAGATTGGCTCAGATTGCCCCTGTTTGTCCTGGGAAGGCACAACTATTGGGATGGCCTCAGGAATTTGGAGGTTTATCCTCTTAGTATGGTTGTGGCCATTGGAATGGGCACATACAATTCCCTTGGAGAGGGCAAGCACAGTCTTCAGGTTTGGCCTCCGGGGCCTGAGCCTGTAGGGTGTGTAGGCCATAGCTGTTGGGACAGTTGTCTGAAAACACAAACTCGGCTTATGTTTCAGGTCATAGGTATGCAGGTCTGATATACAGACCATGAGGAGAACACTTTGGGATATGAGGAATGGGAGATTGTGAGGCTCTTGCTCACGTTTTGTCTCTAAATATTGTGTCACTCATGGTAGTGAAATTTCCGGGGACTTCATGGGAAAAGGACGAGTCTTACTCTCTGGGGGTTTTGCCCCGTCTAAGGAGTTGGGGTCACTCTGTGGGATGGAAGAAGTCCGTTTTTCTTGTTGTTGTTGATTTGTTTTTTATGATTTTCAAACCCCACCAAATGAGGGATTCCAGAGTAGAGCCCTGGGGAGGGGTATTGGACAACCAGAAATCTGGTTTAATTTTGGGGCCTAGGGTCATGTCAAGCCATTATGGCATCTAATGTTCTAGCCACTGAGAGGACGTACTAGAGGACAGGACTCACGCTGAGGGTCACAATGCATGTTTATGCCCTCGTCGCACTCAATAATGGGCGTGACCTCAGGGTGAATGCTGGTTTCCCCTACA
>NW_026758450.1:0-528 GCF_022355385.1 Mustela nigripes
AAGAGGTTGCTGCCTGTGTTCTCCTCAAGGATTTTGATGGATTCGTTTTTCACATTGAGGTCCTTCATCCATTTTGAGTCTATTTTCATGTGTGGTGTAAGGAAATAGTCCAGTTTGATTTTTCTGCATGTGGCTGTCCAATTTCCCCACCATCATTTATTGAAGAGGCTGTCTTTTTTCCATTGGACATTCTTTCCTGCTTTGTCAAAGATTAGTTGACCATAGAGTTGAGGATCTATTTCTGGGCTCTCTATTCTGTTCCATTGATCTATTTGTCTGTTTCTGTGCCAGTACCATGCTGTCTTGATGATGACAGCTTTGTAATAGAGCTTGAAGTCCGGAATTGTGATGCCACCAACTTTGGCTTCCTTTTTCAATATTCCTTTGGCTATGCGAGGTCTTTTCTGGTTCCATATAAATTTTAGAATTATTTGTTCCATTTCTTTGAAAAAGATGGATGCTACTTTGATAGGAATTGCATTAAATGTGTAGATTGCTTTAGGTAGCATAGACATTTTCACAATATTC
>NW_026758450.1:628-1062 GCF_022355385.1 Mustela nigripes
CATTTCTTTGTGTTTTCCTCAATTTCTTTCATGAGTACTTTATAGTTCTCTGAGTACAGATTCTTTGCCTGTTTGGTTAGATTTATTCCTAGGTATCTTATGGTTTTGGGTGCAATTGTAAATGGGATTGACTCCTTAATTTCTCTTTCTTCTGTCTTGTTGTTGGTGTAGAGAAATGCAACTGATTTCTGTGCATTGATTTTATATCCTGACACTTTACTGAATTTCTGTACAAGTTCTAGCAGTTTTGGAGTGGAGTCTTTTGGGTTTTCCACATATAGTATCATATCATCTGCGAAGAGTGATAATTTGACTTTTTCTTTGCCAATTTGGATGCCCTTAATTTCCTTTGTTGTCCTTTCTTGTCTGATTGCTGAGGCTAGGACTTCTAGTACTATGTTGAATAGCAGTGGTGATAATGGACATCCCTGCCG
>NW_026758451.1:0-1062 GCF_022355385.1 Mustela nigripes
GCAGGTAGAGTGCTGCATTGTAGTTCTGGATTGCCAAACTGGAGGGCTTGTGAGCCAGTAGTCTGTGTACAGAAGTCTGAGGACACAAGCATGGCTTAGGTTTCTGGGTGAGGACATGGCAGGCACAATCTACAGACCTGAACCGAGATCTCGTGCATCTGAAGTCAGGGTGAGGTTCAGATGATCGCTCAGGTTGGACCTTATGTCCCTGATGCCCCCTTTATGAAGGGGGTGGGATCATGTGGCCATGGGGGTTCTCTCACAATGGGAGTTCTGAGAAGCTCCCAACTGCAAAGATTCTTCTGCAGGAAAATTGAGACCTGTTGGTTGGCTCCAGGCCAACGATTCCGAGCAGGGTTTTAAGGATGGATGACGGGGTAGTCCACCTCACATTACAATTGTCTGCTAGCATCAAGACAAGTTAGATCTGCTGGATCTCGCGGAGCAACCGAATACGCTCAGTTGAAATGGACTCTCCTGTGGATGGGTCCTAATGTGTTTATGTGTATATGGAGACCTTGTAATGGGGCAGTGGCACACAGGCCCTGAAGGATTCTCCTAACTGAAGGTTTTGAGACATCTTTAAAGGATGATTTTCCCTTGTGGATGCTCAGCTGGTTTCAGATAACCCTTGTTTGTCCTGGGCGACCTACATTATTGGGATGTCCTT
Organism: Mustela nigripes; assembly: GCF_022355385.1. NCBI lineage: Eukaryota > Metazoa > Chordata > Mammalia > Carnivora > Mustelidae > Mustela > Mustela nigripes. The sequence continues at coordinate 671 of NW_026758451.1, forward strand.
GGGGACTCTGGAGGCTTTTCCTAATTTATACGATAGTGGACAATGGAATGGGCAGAATTCCCGTGGTATGGACAGGCACAGTCCTGATGTGTGGCTCCAGGGGCCCCAGCCTGAAGAGTCTGTGGGCCAGCAATGTGGGGACAGAAGTCTGGAAACACAAACTCGGCTTAGGTTTGGGAAGTAGGTATGGCAGGCCCGATCTACAGACCGTGAGGAGAACTCTTCGGGATACGAGAAAAGAGCGAGTGTGAGGCGCTTGCTCAGACTTTTGTCTCTGGATTTGTTGTCAACGATGGCTGTGGAATCTCGGGGAGGCCTCATGGGCCATGGACGAGACTTCCTCTCCGTGAATTTGGTCCAATCCCAATTGTTTTGGGTCAATCTGAAGGATG
>NW_026758452.1:0-1062 GCF_022355385.1 Mustela nigripes
GACCCTGCCTGTGAGCCTGACCCTAACTCTAACCCTAAATGTAACCCTGACCCTGACACTAACACGGGCCTTTCCCCGAATCCTATTGCTGAACCCAACCCTAACACTAATCCCTAACCCTACCACGGACCCTAATCCTAACAAAGTCTAACCCAAAACATCAACAAACGCTAACCCTAACACTAACCCTAAACTTTAAATAACCTGTCCTAATACCTGACTATGATCATAACGCTAACCCTGAACTTTGCCTATACCAGACCCTGACCCTATACCTTAACCTGGCCGTAAACCTAAACATAGCGATGACCCTAACACTGAGCACGACATAACCCTATCGCCCACCCGAATGTGGACTTTAAAGCAATACCTGATCCTGACCGTAAACCTGACACTGGCCCTAGACTTCACCCTGAACCTGACCCATGCAAAGACCAGAAACGGAACCCTGACACTAACAGTGACCCTGACCCTAATAATAACCCTGACACTCAATGTGAGCCTGACCCTAACTCTAACCCTAAACGTAACCCTGACCCTAACACTAACATGGGCCCTGACCCGAAACCTAACGCTGAACCTAACCCTAAAACTAACCCCTATATTATCCTTGACATGACCCTAACCCGTTCTAACCCTAACCCTCAACCTACCTCTAACCCTAACCCTAACCCCACTTTAACAATAATCCTGACCCTCTCCCTGATCCTGATCTTAACCCTAACTCTGAACTTTGCCTATGTCAGACCTTAACCTTAATCCTGACCCTGACCATGACCTTAGCACTGACCCTAACCCTGACTGTAAACCTAACACTGACCTAATCCGTGAGTCTGAACAGATTAGTAACCCTAAAGCTAACCCTGTTCCTGAACCTACTCATAAAACAGAACCTAAACATAAAGCTGACCTTACCATAACCATGAACCTAACCCTGACCCTGACCCTAACCCTGACACTAAACCTGTCCCAAACCTAACCCTGACCTTGACATGAACCTTGCCCCCAAACCAATACTTGAACCTGACCCTAAATCTGACCATGACGCTGAACCTGACCCTA
>NW_026758453.1:0-1062 GCF_022355385.1 Mustela nigripes
AAGAGATGGCAACCTAAGGCCATGGCGGTTCAGATGTTCTCAGCGTACGGCAAGCTGTCTGGGTGTCGGTTGGGAATTCAGGCCTCAGGTTGTGTCAGACAGGGCATTAGTGCACAGGCTATTCTATATAATTGGTGTACAATTGAGTGGCATGCAGGTTTATCCTCATTTGAGGTTTCTGGATAGACCCATAGGGCAACGTTTTTCTTCTAGAGGGCAGGCAGAGTGCAGCACTGATTCATCGTAAATCCCAAAATGGAGGGCGTGTGGTCCAGGAGAGTGAACGGAAGTCTGAGAACACTAGCTATGCTTAGGTTTTGGGGTGAGGGCACAGCAGGTGCACTCTGAAGAGCTTAATCAAGATCTCGGGCATCTGAAGTCAAGGCGAATATCAGTCGTTGGGTCAGGTTGGAGTCTCTTTCCATGATGTGCTCAGTGTGAGGCCAGCTGTCTGGGTGGGGCCAGGAGGAACAGGCTCATGATGTGTCAGAAAGGGCATTAGTGCCCAGGTCAGCCTATATATTTGGGGTACAACCGAATGGCGTGCAGGTTGATCCTCATTTGGGGTTTCTGGGTAGCCTGAGAGGGCAATGTTTTTCTTCTGGAGGGCAGGCAGAGTGCTGCATTGTAGTTCTGGATTGCCAAACTGGAGGGTTTGTGGGCCAGTAGTCTGAGGACGGAAGTCTGAGTACCAAAGCTAGGCATAGGTTTCTAGGTGATGATATGGCAGGCACAATCTACATACCTGAATCGAGATCTCGTGCATCTGAAGCCAGGGCGAGGATCAGATGATCGCTCAGGTTGGACATTCTGTCCCTGATGGCCCCTTCTTGAAGGGGGGGGTGGATCAGGAGGTCATGGGGGTTTTCCCAGGATGTGAGTTCTGAGAAGCTCCCAACTGGAAAGATTCTTCTGCAGGACCATTGAGACCTGTTGGATGGCTCCAGGACAACGATTCCGAGCAGGGTTCTAAGGATGGATGGCTGGGTAGGCCACCTCGCATTACAATTGTCTACACGCAACAAGACAGGTTAGATCTGCTGGATCTGGCAGAGCAACCGA
>NW_026758454.1:0-1062 GCF_022355385.1 Mustela nigripes
CTATAGGATAAACCTCCAAAGTCCCTGAGGCCATCCCAATATTTGTCGCTTCCCAGGAAATATGGGGCAATCTGGGCCCATCTGAGCACTGCACTCAGATCCGTAGACTGATGTCCCCAGAGGTAAAAAGGAACGAACAGGCCCCTAGGCACCTATCAGAACCATTGGTTTGGCTTCCAGGCATCTCTCCTAAGATGCCTGGATTTCAATAACAGCATATGCCTGTTTCTTGACTCAACAATCAGAACAAATCTCATCTACACATGGGAAACTTGACGATGGAGCTGTGTGCCAGCCTCTCTTTAGGAGGACCCTTCAGGGCCCCAGTGCCACCGCTTCATTCCAAGGTCTCCGTAGACACAAAATCATATGAGGACACATCTACGGGAGAGTCCATTTCAAATTAGCCTCCTCGGTTGATCCCCCAGATCCTGCAGAACTAACCTGTCTTGTTGCTTGGAGACAATTGGAATGCGAGGTGGCCTAACCAGCCACCCATCCTTAAAACCCTGCTCGGAAACTTTGTCCTGGATCCAACCAACAGGTCTCAATTGTCCTCCAGAAGAATCTTTGCAGTTGGGAGCTTCTCACCCCCATGGCCTCCTGATCCACCCCCCCTTCATGAAGGGGCCATCAGGGACAGAATGTCCAACCTGAGCGATCGTTTGATCCTCGCCCTGACTTCAGATGCACGAGATCTCGAATCAGGTTTGTAGATTGTGCCTGCCATAACCTCACCCAGAAACCTAGGCCTAGCTTGGGTTCTTAGACTTCCGTCCTCAGACTACGTGCCCACAAGCCCTCCAGTTTGGCAATCCAGAACTACAATGCAGCACACTGCCTGCCCTCCAGAAGAAAAACATTGCCCTCTGGGGCTACACAGAAACCCCCAATGAGGATCAAGCTGCACGGCATTCGGCCTTACCCCAAATATATAGGTTGACCTGGGCACTAAAGTCCTTTTTGACACAGCTTGAGCCTGGACCTCCTGGCCCCACCCAGACAGCTGGCCGCACACTGAGCACATCGGACCCGCCATGGCCTTAGGTCGTCATCTCTTCT
>NW_026758455.1:0-1062 GCF_022355385.1 Mustela nigripes
CGCAGAAGGAATCCTTGGAGAGGGCATCCCACCACTCCCAACGTGGGACAACCTCCACGGCCTCGAGATTCGGCTACCTTTATGAAGGGGTCGTCATGAACAGAAAATCCAAGCTGAGCCAACATCTGATCCTCGCTCTGACTTCAGATGCATGAGATATTGCTTCAGATATTCAGGGGGTACATGCCATGCCCTCGCCCTGAAACCCAAGTCTAGCTGTCCCTAGGACCCAATTTTAACCAGATTTCTTGTTGTCCAATAGCCCCTTCCCAGGGCTCTACTCTGGAATTCCTCATTTGTTGGGACCCATGAGTTTGAAAAACAAAAAAAACAACAACAACAACAACAAAAAACGGACTTTTCCGTCCCACAGAATGACCCCAAACTCTTTGGATTGGGCAAAACCCCCAGGGAGTAAGACTCGTCCATTTCCCATGAAGTCACCCGGGAATTCATGAACATGAATGGCATGATATCCAGAGATAAATACTTGAGCAAGAGCCTCACACTCGCCCTTTTTTCATATCCCGAAGAGTTCTCTTCATGGTCTGTATATCAGTCCTGCCATACCTATGACCTGAAACATAAGCCGAGTTTCTGTTTTCAGACAACGGTCCAAACAGCCCTGGCCTACACAGCCTACAGGCTTAGGCCCCTGGAGCCAAGTTGAGGCCTGTACTTGCCCTCTCCAAGGGAATTCTCTGTGCCCATTCCAATGGCCACAACGCTACTAATAGGTAAACCTCCAAAGTCCCTGAGTCCATCCCAATAGTGGTGGCTTCCCGGGACAAACAGGAGCAATCTGAGCCCATCTGAGAACCTACCTGCACAAAGACTCGTATACTGATATCCCCAGAATTAAAAAGGAACGAACAGGCCCCTAGGCACCTATCGGATCCATTGGTTGGGCTTCCAGGCATCTCACCTCAGAGCCTTGTATTCAATAACAGCATATGGATATTTCTTGACTCACCCATCAGAACAAATCTCATCTACACAAGGGAAACTTGCACGATGGAGCTGTGTGAAAGACTCTCTTTAGGAGAACCCTTCAGGGCCCCA
>NW_026758456.1:0-1062 GCF_022355385.1 Mustela nigripes
TGATGCTTGGAGACAAATGGAATGCGAGGTGGGCTACCCAGCCATCCATCCTTAGAACCCTGCTCGGAATCGTTGTCCTGGAGCCAACAAAGAGGTCTCAAATGTCCTGTAGAAGAATCTTTGCAGTTGGGAGCTTCTCACATCTCCCATCATGGGAAAAAACCCTTGGCCTTGTGATCCACTCCCCCTTCAAGAAGGGGACATCAGTGACAGAATGTCCAACCTGAGCGATCCTCTGATCCTCGCCCTGACTTCAGATGCACGATATCTCGATTCAGGTCTCACCCAGAAACCTAGGCCTAGCTTGGGTTCTCAGACTTCCGTCCTCAGACTACTGGCCCACAAGCCCTCCAGTTTGGCAATCCAGAACTACAGTGCAGCACTCTGCCTGCCCTCCAGAAGAAAAACATTGCCGTCTGGGGCTACCCAGAAACCCCAAATGAGATTCAACCTGCACGCCATTCGGCTGTACCCCAAATATATAGGCTGACCTGGGCACTAATGCCCTTTCTGAGACAGCCTGTGTCTGGACCTCCTGGCCCGACCCAGACAGCTGGCCGCACACTGAGCTCATATGACCTGACATGGTCTTAGGACTTCATCTCTTCTCAATCTCGCGTTTCAGGCTTCAGAACCTAGACATTATCTCCAATCATGGCCCGGCATTGAAAATGATGCAGAAATCAGAACTCTTTCCCCATGGCAAGAAACCTTGTGGTTGGCATGTTGTCCAAGTTTCAGTGTACTTGAAACCAGTCTGAATATGAGGCCCCGCCCATGCTTGCGGGCCACATTGGTCATAAACACACATTGTGACCCTCAGCCTGAGCCCAGTCCTCAGGTAAGGCCTCTCAGTGGCTGGATGGAGAGACAAAATATAGGGGTGCCATGCCCCTAGGCCCCAATTTTTAAACATAGTTCGGGTTTTCCCTTCAGTTATCCCCATGGCTCTGCTTTGGAATTACTCTTTTGGTGGGAAACCTGAGGTAACAAACCTGAAAGGAGTCCTCCCATCCCACAGATTGACGAAAAACAATTGGGATTGAGCCAAATCCACAGAGA
>NW_026758457.1:0-1062 GCF_022355385.1 Mustela nigripes
TCCCCAAGCTGCTCACGGCTCACCCTCCACTCAATGCTGTGCCAATCCAATGAGCCCCCCACAGCCTCCCCCCAGCCCCTGGGAGGCCTGGGTGCAGCTGTTGTCCCCGCTGGAGGGAACAGAGCTGGGTTTAGACCAGGTTAGTGTTAGGGTTAGGGCTAAGAAAGACGTAGGGTCAGGGTTAGGGTTAGACGTCATTGGGGTCAGGGTTAGCGTAAGGCTTAGGGTAGGGGTCAGGGTTAGGGGTAGGTTCATGGTTAGGTTTAGGGTCAGGCTCACAGTAGGGTCACGGTTAGGGTGATGGTCAGAGTCAGGGTCAGGTTCAGTGTTAATGACGGTTAGATTTAGGGTCAGGTTCAGGGTCATGGTCAGATTTAGGGTCAGGTTCAAGTTTTGGTTTAGGGGCCAGGTTCATGTCAGGGTTAGGGTTAGGTTGGGACAGGTTTATTGTCAGGATTAGGGTCAGGGTCAGGGTTAGGTTCATGGTTATGGTAAGGTCAACTTTATGTTTAGGTTCTGTTTTATGAGTAGGTTCAGGAACAGGGTTAGCTTTAGGGTTACTAATCTGTTCAGACTCACGGATTAGGTCAGTGTTAGGTTTACAGTCAGGGTTAGGGTCAGTGTTAAGGTCAAGGTCATGGTCAGGATTAAGGTTAAGGTCTGACATAGGCAAAGTTCAGAGTTAGGGTTAAGATCAGGATCAGGGAGAGGGTCAGGATTATTGTTAAAGTGGGGTTAGGGTTAGAGGTAGGTTGAGGGTTAGGGTTAGAACGGGTTAGGGTCATGTCAAGGATAATATTAGGGGTTAGTTTTAGGGTTAGGTTCAGCGTTAGGTTTCGGGTCAGGGCCCATGTTAGTGTCAGGGTCAGGGTTACGTTTAGGGTTAGAGATAGGGTCGGGATCACATTCATTGTCAGGGTAATTGTTACGCTAGGGTCAGGGTCACTGTTAGGGTCACTGTTAGGTTTCTGGTCTTTGCCTGGGTCAGGGTCAGGGTGAAGTCTAGGGCCAGTGTCAGGTTTATGGTCAGTATCAGGGTTGGTTTAAAGTCCACTTTCGGGT
>NW_026758458.1:0-443 GCF_022355385.1 Mustela nigripes
CTGACGACTGTGCTTGCCCTCTCCAAGGGAATTGTATGTGCCCACTCCAATGGCCACAACCCCACTAAGAGGATCAACCTCCAAAGTCCCTGTGGCCATCCCAATATTTGTGGCTTCCCAGGACATACTGGGGCAATCTGGGCACATCTGAGCACCTACCGGAACTCAGACGCGTAGACTGATGTCCCCAGAGGTAAAAATGAACGAACAGGCCCCTAGGCACCTATCGGAACCATTGCTTTGGTTTCCAGGCATCTCTCCTCAGAGGCCTGGATTTCAATAACTGCATATGGTTGTTTCTTGAATCACCCATCAGAATAAATCTCATGTACACATGGGAAACTTGCACGATGGAGCTGTGTGAAAGCCTCTCTTTAGGAGAACCCTTCAGGGCCCCAGTGCCAGCGCTCCATTCCAAGGTCTCCATAGACACAAAATCATAT
>NW_026758458.1:543-1061 GCF_022355385.1 Mustela nigripes
GGAATCGTTGTCCTGGAGCCAACCAACAGGTCTCAAATGTCCTGCAGTAGAATCTTTGCAGTTGGGAGCTTCTCACAACTCCCATCGTGGGAAAACCCACATGGCCTCGTGATCCACCCCCCCTTCAAGAAGGGGCCATCAGGGACGGAATGTCCAACCGGAGCGATCGTCTGATCCTCGCCCTGACTGCAGATGCACGAGATCTCGATTCAGGTCTGTAGATTGTGCCTGCCATATCTTCACCCAGAAACACTAGGCCTAGCTTGGGTTCTCAGATTTCCGTCCTCAGACTACTGGCCCACACACCCTCCAGTTTGGCAATCCAGAACTACAATGCAGCACTCTGCCTGCCTGCCCTCCAGAAGAAAAACATTGCCCTCTGGGGCTACCCAGAAACCCCAAATGAGGATCAACGGGGCACGCCATTCGGCTGTACCCCAAATATATAGGCTGACCTGGGCACTAATGCCCTTTCTGACACAGCCTGATCCTGGACCTCCTGGCCCCACCCAGACAGC
>NW_026758459.1:0-1061 GCF_022355385.1 Mustela nigripes
CTCATCTACACATGGGAAACTTGCAGGATGGAGCTGTGTGAAAGCCTCTCTTTAGGAGAAACCTTCAGGGCCCCAGTGCCACCGCTTCATTCCAAGGTCTCCATAGACATATTATCATATTAGGACACATCCACTGGAGAGTCCATTTCAACTCAGCCTCCTCGGTTGCTCCCCCAGATCCAGCAGATCTAACCTGTCTTGTTGCTTGCAGACAATTTGAATGCGAGGTGGGCTACGCAGCCATCCATCCTTAGAACCCTGCACGGAATCGTTGTCCTTGAGCCAACCAACAGGTCTCAATTGTCCTGCAGAAGAATCTTTGCAGTTGGGAGCCTCTCACAACTCCCATCGTTGGAAAACCCGCATGGCCTCGTGATCCACGCCCCCTTCAAGAAGGGGCCATCAGTGACAGAATGTCCAACCTGAGCGATCGTCTGATTCTAGCCCTGACTTCAGATGCACGAGATCTAGATTCAGGTCTCACCCAGAAACCTAGGCCTAGCTTGGGTTCTCAGACTTCCGTCCTCAGACTACTGGCCCACAAGCCCTCCAGTTTGGCAATCCAGAACTACAATGCAGCACTCTACCTGCCCTCCAGAAGAAAAACATTGCTGTCTGGGGCTACCCAGAAACCCCAAATGAGATTCAACCTGCACGCTATTTGGCTGTACCCCAAATATACAGGCTGACCTGGGCACTAATGCCCTTTCTGAGACAGCCTGAGTCTGGACCTCCTGGCCCCACCCAGACAGCTGGCCACACACTGTGCTCATATGACCTGCCATGGCCTTAGGTCTTCATCTCTTCTCAATCTCGGGTTTCAGGTGTCAGAACCTAGACATTATCTCCAATCACGGCCCGCGTTTGAAAATGATGCAGAAATCAGAACGCTTTCCGCATGGCCAGAAAACTTGTGTTTGGCATGTTGTTCAAGGTTCAATGTACTTGAAACCAGTGTGGCCCATGAGGCCCCGCCCATGCTTGCGGGCCACATTGGTCACAAACACACATTGTGACCCTCAGCATGAGCCCAGTCCTCAGGTAAGGCCTCCAAGTGGCTG
>NW_026758460.1:0-1061 GCF_022355385.1 Mustela nigripes
AAACGTGAATTGCCAAGGAAATGTTGAAAAAGAAAAACAAAGCTGGGCATTATGTTTTCTGATTTCAAGATACATTACAAAGCTGTGATAATCAAGACAGTATGTACTAGCACAAAAACAGATACAAAGATCTATGGAACAGAATAGAGAGCCCAGATATGTACTCTCAACTCTATGGACAAAGCAAAAAATATATATCCAATGGAAAAAGACAGTCTCTTCAATTAATGGTGCTGGGAAAATTGGAGAGCGACATCCAGAAGAATGAAACTTGACCATTCTCTTACACCATAAACAAGATAAACTCAAAATGGATGAAAGACCTCAACATGAGGCAGGAATCTATCAAAATCCTAGAGAACATAGAAAGTAACCTCTTTGACATCAGCCACAGCAACTTCTATCAAGACATGTCTCCAAAGGTAAGGGAAACAAAAGCAAAAATGAACTTTTGGGACTTCATCAAGATCAAAAGTCTGCACAGCAAAGAAAAAAGTCAACAAAACAAAGCCACAACCACGAAATGGGAGAAGATATTCACAAATGGCACTACAGACAAAGGATTGATATCCAAGATCTATAAAGAACGCCTCAAACTCAACACACACAAAACAGATAATCACGTCAAAAAATGGGCAGAAGTCATGAACAGACACTTCTCCAAAGAAGACATACAAATGGCTAACAGACACATGAAAAAATGATCATTATCATTAACCATCAGGGAAATTCAAATCAGAACCACACTGAGATACTATCTTACACCAATCAGCTTGGCAAAAATTAACAAGACAAGAAAAAACAAATGTTGCAGAGGTTGTGGAGAAAGGGGATCCTTTCCCCAGTGTAACCTGTTACGCTGCTGGTGGGAATACAAGGTGGTAAAACACTTTGGAAAACAGTGTGGAGGTTCCTCAAAAAGTTAAAAATAGAGCTATCCTATGAACCAGCAATTGAACTACTGGATATTTAACCCAAAGATACAGATATAGTGAAAAGATGGGCCATATGCATCTTGATGTTCATAGCATCAATGTCCACAGTAGCCAATCTGTGGAAGG
>NW_026758461.1:0-1061 GCF_022355385.1 Mustela nigripes
TTATCCTCTTAGTAGGGTTGTGGCCATTGGAATGTGCACATACAATTCCCTTGGAGAGGGCAAGCCCAGTCTTCATGTTGGGCTCCAGTGGACAGAGCCTGTAGGGTGTGTAGGCCTGAAAACCGAGGTTGAGAAGAGATGACGAACTAAGGCCATGACGGGTCCGATGTGCTCAGTGTGCGACCAGCTGTATGGGTGGGGCCTGGAGGTCCAGGCTCAGGTTGTGCCATAAAGGGCTTTAGTGCCCAGGTCAGCCTATATATTTGAGGTATAGCCGAATGCCGTGCAGGTTGATCTTCATTGGGGGTTTCTGGGTAGCCCCTGAGGGCAATGTTTTTCTTCTGGAAGGCAGGCAGAGTGCTGCATTGTAGTTCTGGATTGCCAAACTGGAGGGCTTGTGGGCCAGTAGTCTGAGGACGGAAGTCTGAGAAGCCAAGCTAGACCTAGGTTTCTGGGTGAGGATATGGCAGGCACAATCTATAGACCTGAATCCAGATCTCGTGCATCTGAAGTCAGGGCGAGGATCAGACGATCACTCAGGTTGGAAATTCTGTCCCTGATGGCCCCTTCTTGAAGGGGGGGGGTGGATCATGAGGCCTTGGGGATTTTCCCACGATGGGAGTTGTGAGAAGCTCCCAACTGCAAAGATTCTTCTGCAGGACAATTGAGACCTGTTGGTTGGCTCCAGGACAGTGATTCCGAGCACGGTTCTAAGGATGGATGGCTGGGTAGCCCCCCTCGCATTCGAATTGTCTCCACGCAACAAGACAGCTTAGATCTGCTGGATCTGGGGGAGCAACCGAGTAGGCTGAGTTGAAAAGGACTCTCCCGTGGATGTGTCCTAATATGATTTTGTGTCTATGGAGACCTTGGAATGAAGCCGTGGCACTGCGGCCCTGAAGGGTTCTCCTAAAGGGAGGCTTTCACAAAGCTCCATCGTGCAAGTTTCCCATGTGTAGATGAGATTTGTTCTGATGGGTGAGTCAAGAAACAGCATTATGCTGTTATTGAAATCCAGGCCTCTGAGGAGAGATGCCTCGAAACCAAAGCAATGGATCCGA